>NW_006409132.1:75238-75928 GCF_000296735.1 Chrysochloris asiatica
TCCGCGGGAGAAAGATGATGCTTTCTACTCCCGTAAAGATTTACACCCTCGGAAACCCTGTACAGGGTCGCTATGGGTCAGAACCGACTCAACGGCACTTAACAACAACAAAGCAACATGGAAGATGAGTCCAACTTTTCTATATAAAGGGTAGTGGCTACATGGTAGATGAGTCCAACATGTCTGTATACTGAGAGCTAGGTACAGGTCAGACATGTCCATTTGTTCATATACACAGAGTTAACTACTTTACAGATCATTCCAACATATCCATCTATAGAAAGCAAGCTACATGTCAGACTAGTTCAAAACGTTCATATACAGAGAGTTAGTAGACCATCATTTCCATATGCAAAGTTTTAACGTTATGGCAGATGTGTCTAACATGTCTATATACTCAGACCTACCTACGTGGCAGATCATTCCAGAATATCCTTGTATAGAGAGCTAGCTACATGTCAGAGTAGTGCATCATTTCCATACGTAGAGTTGAAGTTACATAGCAGACGAGTCCAAAATGTCTATATGCAGAGAGCTAGCTACATGGCAGAGTAGTGCAACATTTCCATATACAGAGTTCTAGCTATATGGCAGTTGTGTCCCACATGTCCATATACTGAGAGCTAGCTACATGGCAGATCAGTCCAACACAACCATGTACAGAGAGCTAGTTACATGGCAGACGAGCCC
>NW_006409132.1:76073-77256 GCF_000296735.1 Chrysochloris asiatica
AAATTGTCTATATACAGAGAGCTAGCTACATGGCCGAGTAGTGCAACATTTCCATATACAGAATTGTAGCTACAAAGCAGATGAGTCCAACTTGTCCATGTACTGAGAGCTATCTACATGACAGACAAGTCCAATATGTTCATATGCAGAGAGCTAGCTACATGGCAGACATGTACACAGATCTAGCTAAATGGCAGGGTTGTGCAACATTTCCATATACAGACTTCTAGCTACATGTCAGATGTAACCAAGGCGTCCATATACTGAGAGCTATCTACATTGCAGATCAGTCCAAAATATCCATGCACAGAGAGCTAGCTACATGACAGATGAGTCCAAAATGTCCTTATACAGAGAGTTAGCTACATGGCAGGATAGTGCAACATTTCCATAATCAGAGTTCTGGCTACATGGCAGATGAGTCCAACTTGTCTATATACAGAGAGCTAACTACTGGCAGGGTAGAGTAACATTTCAATATACAGAGTTCTAGCTACAAGTCAGATGAGTCCAACTTTTCTATAAACAGAGAACTAGCTACATGTCAGAGTAGTGCAACATGTCCATATACAGGGTACTAGCTAGCTGGCAGATGAGACCAACATGTCCATATACTGAGAGCTAGCTACATGTCAGACAAGTCCAATATGTGCATATACAGATCTTGGCAGATCAGTGCAACATATCCACGTACTGAGAGCTAGTTACATGGCAGACGAATCCAAAATGTCCATATATAGAGAGTTAGCTACATGGCAGGGTAGTGCAACAATTCCATATATAGAGTTCTGTTTCCAAGGCAGTTGAGTCCAACTTGTGTATATACAGAGAGATAGCTACATGGCGGAGTAGTGTAACATGTCCATATACAGGGTACTAGCTACATGGCAGATGAGTCCAACTTGTACATATACTGAGAGCTAGCTACATGGCAGACAAGTCCAATATGTTCATATAGAGAGCTAGCTATATGTCAGGGAACTGCACCATTCCATATACAGAATTATAGCTACATTGCAGATGTGTCCAACATGTCCATATACTGAGTGCTAGCTACACGACAGAGTACTCCACCATGTCCATGTACAGAATACTAGCTACATGGTAGATGAGTCAAACATATCCATGTACTGAGAGATAGCTACTTGGCAGACAAGACCAATATGTTCATATACAGAGAACT
>NW_006409132.1:77550-83606 GCF_000296735.1 Chrysochloris asiatica
TGGCAGGATAGTGCAACATTTCCATATACAGAGTTTTAGCTACATAGCAGATGTGTCCAAAGTGTCCATACACTGAGAGCTACCTTCATGGCAGATCAGTCCAAAATATCCATTAACAGAGAGCTAGCTACATGGCAGGATAGAGCAACATTTCCATATACAGTATTCTAGCTACAAGCAGACGAGTCCAAAATGTACTTATACAGAGAGCTAGCTAAATGGCAGGGTAGTGCAACATTTCCATAATCAGAGTTCTATCTACATGACAGATGTGTTCTACGTGTCCATATACTGAGAGCTACCTTCATGGCTCATCAGTCCAAAATATCCATGCACAGATTGGTAGCTACATGTCAGATGAGTCCAAAATGTCCATATACAGAGACCTAGCTAAATGGCTGAGTAGTGCAACATTTTCATATACAGAGTCTAGCTACAAGGCAGAGGAGTACAACTTGTCCATATACTGAGAGCTAGCTACATGGCAGAGTAGACCAACATGTCCATAATCAAGGTAGTAGCTACCTGGATAATGAGTCCTACATGTCCATATACTGAGAGCTAGCTACATGGAAGACAAGACCAATGTGTTCATATACAGAGAACGACCTTCATGGCAGATTAGTCCAACATTATCCAGGTAGAAAGAGCTAGCTACATGGCAGACGAGTCTAAAATGGCCATACATAGAAACCTAGGTACATGGAAGAGTAGTGCAACATTTCCATTTTCAATTTCTAGCTACATGGCAAATGCTTCCTACATGTCCTTACACTGAGAGCTAGATACATGGCAGACAAGTCGAATATGTTCATATAAAGACAGCTAACTACTTGGCAGATCAGACCAACATATCCATGTACAGAGAGCTAGCTACATGGCAGACGAGTCCAAAATGTCCATATTTAGAAAGCTACCTACATGGCAGGGTAGTGCAAAATGTCCATATACAGAGTTTAAACTACATGACAGATGGGCCCAAGGTGGTCATATACTGAAAGCTACCTACATGACAGATCAGTCCAAAATATCCATTCTCAGAGAGCTAGCTACATGACAAATGAATCCAAAATGTCCATATACAGAGAGCTAGCTACATGGCAGGGTAGTTCAACATATACAGAATTCTAGCTACAAGGCAGATGAGTCCACCTTGTCTACAAACAGACAGCTAGCTACATGGCAGGGTAGTGAAACATTTCCATAATCAGAGTTCTAGCTACATAGCAGATGTGTCCAACGTATCCATATACTGAGTGCTACCTACATGGCATATCAGTCCAAAATATCCCTGTACAGATAGCGAGCTACATGTGAGAGTATTTCTAAAACTTCCAGGGACTGCGTTCTAGCTACATGGCAGATGTGACCTATATGTCCATATACTGAGAGCTACCTACATGGCAGAGTAGGCCAACATGTCCATACAAAGAGTACTAGCTACTGAGCTGATGAGTTCAACATGTCCATACTTTAGGAGCTAGCCACATGGGAGACAAGTCCAATATGCTCATATACAAAGAGCTATCTACTTGGCAGATCAGTCCAACATATCCATGTACAGAGAGCTAGTTACATCGTAAACGAGTCCAAAATGTCCATGTACAGAGAGCTAGCAACATGGCACTGTAGTGTAATATTTCCATATACAGAGTTCTAGATACAAGGCAGATAAGTCCATCTTATCTATATCCAGAGAGCTAGCTACATGGCAGGGTAATGAAACATGTTCATATACAGGGTACTATCTACAAGGATGATGATTCCAACTTTTCTATATACAGAGAGCTACCTATATGGCAGAGTAGTGCAACATGTCCATATATAGGGTACTAGCTACATGGCAGATGAGTCCAACATGTCCATATACTGAGAGCTAGCTGTATGTCAGACAAGTCCAATAGGTTCATGTACAGAGAGTTAGTTATATGATAGGGTAATGCAGGATTTCCATAAACAGAGTTCTGGCTACATGGCTGATGTGTCCAAAATGTCCATATACTGAGAGGTAGCTACATGACAGAGTAGTCCAACATGTCCATATACAGGGTACTAGCTACATGGCAGATGAGTCCAACATGTCCATATACTGAGAGCTACCTACATGGCAGACTAATCCAATATATTCATATACTGAGAGCTACCTTCTTTCCAGATCAATTTTTCCTATCCATGTACATAGAGCTAGCTACCTGGCAGACAGGACCAAAATGTCAATATATAGAGAACTAGCTACATGACAAGGTTGTGCAACATTTCCATATACAGCGTTCTAGCTACAAGTCAGATGAGTCCAACTTGTCTATATACAGAAAACTAGATACATGTCAGAGTAGTGCAACATGTCCATATACAGGGTACTAACTATATGGCAGGTGAGTCCAACATATCCATATACTGAGAGCCAGCTACATGGCAGACAAGTCCAGTCTGTTCATATACAGAGAGCTAGTACATGGCAGAGTAGATCAACATCTCCATATACAGAGTTCTAGCTACAAGGCAGATGAGTCCAATTTGTCTATATACAGAGAGCCAGCTACATGGCAAGGTAGTGCAACATGTTCATATACAGGATATTTCCTACATGGCATATGAGTCCAACTTATCTATATACAGAGACCTAGCTAATGGTAGGGTAGAGCAACATTTCCATATACAGAGTACGAGGTACTTGGCTGATGAGTACAACATGGCCATATTCTGAGAGTTAGCCACATGGGAGACAAGTCTAATATGTTCATATACACAGAGCTACCTACATGGCAGATCAGTCCAACATATTCATATACAGAGAGCTAGCTACATGGCAGACGAGGCCAAAATGTCCATATTCAGAGAGCTAATTACATGGCAGGGTAGTACAACATTTCTATATACAGAATTCTAGCTACAAGGCAGATGAGTCTAACGTGTCTATATGTAGAGAGCTAGCTACATGGCAGACGAGGCCAAAATGTCCATATTCAGAGAGCTAATTACATGGCAGGGTAGTACAACATTTCTATATACAGAATTCTAGCTACAAGGCAGATGAGTCCAACTTGTGTACATACAGAGAATAAGCTACATGGTAGAGTAGTGCAACATGTCCATATACAGGGTACTAGCTACCTGGCTGATGAGTCCAACATGTCTATATACTGAGAGCTAGCTAAATGGCAGACAATTCTAATGTGTTCATATGCAGAGAGCTACCTTCTTGACACAACAGTCTATCATATCCAAGTACAGAGAGCTATCTACATGGCATACGAGTCCAAAATGTCTATATACAGATAGCTAGCTTCATGGCACCGTAGTGCAACATTATCATATACAGAGTTCTAGCTACAAGGCAGATGTGTCCAACTTGTCCATATTCTGAGAGCTAACTACATGACAGATTAGTCCAACAGGTCCATATACAGGGTACTAGCTACCTGCTGATGAGTCCAACATGAGCATATTCTGAGATCTAGCTACATGGAAGACAAGTCCAATGTTTTCATATACAAAGTGTTACTTTCTTGGCACAACATTCTATCATATCCATGTACAGAGAGCTAGCTACATGGCAGACAAGTCCAATACGTTCATACACATAGAGCTAGATATATGGCAGAGTAGTGCAGGATTTCCATATACAGAGTTCTAGCAACATGGGAAATGTGTCCTATGTGTCCATATATTGAGAGCTAGCTACATGACAGAGTAGTCCAACATGTCCACATACAGGGTACTAGCTACATGCAGATGAATCCAACATGTCCATATACTGAGAGGAAGCTATATGGCAGACAAGTCCAATATGTTCATATACAGAGAGCTACCTTCTTGACAGATCACTCTATCTTATCCATGTACAGAGAGCTAGCTACCAGGAAGAGAGGTCCAAAATATCGATATACAGAGAGCTAGCTACATGGCAGGATAGTGCAACATTTCCATATACAGAGTTCTAGCTACATGGCAGATGTGTCCTACATGTCCATATCCTGAGAGCTATCTACATGGCATACATGTCCAATATGGTCATATACAGACATCTTCCTAATGGGCATATCAGTCTATCCTATCCATGTACGGAGAGGTAGCTCCATGGAAAACAGATCCCATATGTTCATAAACAGAGAGTTACCTACTAGGCAGATATGTCCAACAAATCCATGTAAATAGAATAAGCTACATGGCAGACGAGTGCAAAATGTCCATATACAGCAAGCTAAATACATAGCAGGGTCTTGCAATATTTCCATAGACAGAGTTCTAGGTACAAGGTAGATGAGTCCAACTTGTCTATATCCATAGAATAAGCTACATGGCAGACGAGTGCAAAATGTCCATATACAGCAAGCTAAATACATAGCAGGGTCTTGCAATATTTCCATATACAGAGTTCTAACTACATGGCAGATGTGTTCAACATGGCCATATACTGAGAGTGACCTATATGGCAGAGTAATCCAACATGTCCATATACAGAGTACTAGCTACCTGGCTGATGAGTCTAACATGTCCATACTCTGAGAGCTAGCTACATGGGAGATGAGTCCAATATATTCACATACAGAGAGCTACCTACATGGCAGATCAGTCCAACATGTCCATATACAGGGTACTAGCTACATGGAAGATGAGTCCAACATGTCCATATACTGAGAGCTGGTA
Organism: Chrysochloris asiatica; assembly: GCF_000296735.1. Lineage (NCBI taxonomy): Eukaryota > Metazoa > Chordata > Mammalia > Afrosoricida > Chrysochloridae > Chrysochloris > Chrysochloris asiatica. Next base: position 82,201 of record NW_006409132.1, read on the forward strand.
CATGGCAGACAAGTCCAATATGTTCATATACAGACAGCTACCTACTTGGCAGATCAGTCCAACATATCCATGTACAGAGAGCTACCTACATGGAAGACGAGACCAAAATATCCATATAGAGAAAGCTAGCTACATGGCAGGGTAGTGCCACATTTTGATATACAGTGTTCTAGCTACATGGCAGGTGTGTTCAACGTGTCCATATACTGAGAGCTACCTACATGGCAGAACAGTCCAAAATAGCGATGCACAAAGAGCGAGATACATGTCAAATGAGTCCAAAATGTCCATATACAGAGTGTAAGCTACATGGCAGAATAATGCATCATTTCCATATACAGAGTTCAAGCTACAGGGCAGTCGACTCCAAAATGTTCATATACAGAGAGCTAGCTACATGGCAGGGCAGTGCAACATTTCCATATACAGAATTCTAGCTACATGGCAAATAAGTCCAACTTGTCTATGTACAGAGAGCTAGCTACATGGCAGGGTAGTGCAACATTTCCATTATCAGAGTTCTAGCTACATGTCAGATATATCCAACGTGTCGATATACTGAGAGGAAGCTACATGGCAGACTGATCCAATATGTTTATATACTGTTAGCTACCTTCTTAGCAGATCAGTCTATCCTATCCATGTACAGAGAGCTAGCAACCTGGCAGACTCGTCCAAAATGTCGATATACAGAGAGCTAGCTTCATGTCAAGGTAGTTCAATATTTCCATATACAGATTTCTAGCTACAAGGCAGATGAGTCCAACTTGGCTATATACAGAGAGCTAGATACACGTCAGAGTAGTGCAACATGTCCATATACGGGGTACTTGCTACATGGCAGGTGACTCCAACATATCCATATACTGAGAGCCAGCTACATGTCAGATAAGTCCAATATGTTCATATACAGAGAGCTAGTACATGGGAGGTTTTTTCAACATTTCCATATACAGAATTCTAGCTACAAGGCAGATGAGTCCAACTTGTCTATATATAGAGAGCCAGCTACATGGCAAGGTAGTGCAACATGTCCATATACAGGGTATTTGCTACATGGCATATGAGTCAATCTTGTCTATATACAGAGAGCAAGATAATGGCAAGGTAGTGCAACATTTCCATACACAGAGTACTAGGTTCCTGGCTGATGAGTCAAACAGGTCCATATTCTGAAAGAGCTAGCTACATGGGAGACAAGTCCAATATGTTCATATACAGAGAGCTACTTACTTGGCAGATCAGTAAATCATATCAATGTACAGAGAGCTAGCTACATGGCAGATGAGTCCAAAATATCCAAATAGAGAAAGCTAGCTACATGGCAGGGTAGTACAACATTTCTATATACAGAGTTCTAGCTACAAGGCAGATGAGTCCAACTTGTCTATATACAGAGAGCTAGC
>NW_006409132.1:83866-86309 GCF_000296735.1 Chrysochloris asiatica
GGCAGATGTGTTCAATGTGTCCATATACAGAGAGCTTCCTATATGGCATATCTGTCCAAAATATCCATGTACAGAGAACTAGCTACATGTCAGACTAGTCTAAAATGTCTACATACAAAGAGCTAGCTACATGGCAGAGTAGTGCATCATTTGTATATACAGAGCTCAAGACACATGGTCGATGAGTCCAAAGAGTTCATATACTGAGAACTAGCTACATGGCAGAGTAGTCCAACATGTCCATATAAAGAGTACTAGCTACAAGACAGATGAGTCCAACTTTTCTATATACTGAGAGCTTGATACATGGCAGGGTTGTGCAACATGTCCATATACAGGGTACTAGCTACAAGGTGGATGAGTCCAACTTGTCTATATACAGAGAGCTAGCTATATGGTAAAGTAATACTACATGTCCATGTACAGGGTACTAGCTATCTGTCTGATGAGTGTAACATGTCCATATACTGAGAGCTAGCTACATGGCAGACAAGCCCAATGTGTTCATATACAGAGTGCTAGCTTCTTGGAAGATCAGTCTATCATATCCATGTACAGACAGCTAGCAACATGGCAGTGCAGTGTAACATTTCCATATACATAGACAAGCTAGCTACATGGTGGACGAGTCCAAAATATCCATATACAGAGAGACAGCTACATGGCAGGGAAGTGAAATATTTTCATATACAGAGTTCTAGCTACATCGCAAATATGTCCAAAGTGTTCATATACTGATAGCTACCTACATGGCAGAGTAGTCCAACATGTTCACATAAAGTGTAGTAGCTACAGGGTTGATGAGTGCAACATGTCCATATATTAGGAGCTAGCTACAAGGGAAACAAGTTCAATATGTTCATATACAAAGAGCTACCTACTTGGCAGATCAGTCCAACATATCCATGTATAGAGAGCTAGCAACATGGCAGTGCAGTGTAACATTTCCATATACATAGTTCAAGCTACAAGGCAGATGAGTTACTTGTCTATATACAGAGAGCCAGCTACATGTCAGTGTAGTGCAACATGTTCATATATAGGATATTAGCTACATGGCAGATGAGTCCAACTTGTGTATATACAGAGAGCTAGCTAATGGGAGTGTAGTGCAACATTTCCATATACAGAGTACTAGCTACCTGGCTGATGAGTCCAACATGGCCATATTCTGAGAGCTAGCTACCGGAGAGACAAGTCCAATATGCTCATATACACAGAGCTACCTACTTGTCAGATCACTCCAACATATCCATGTACAGAGAGCTGGGTGCATGGCACAGGATTCCAAAATGTCCATATACAGAGAGCTAGTTACATGGCAGGGTAGTACAACATTTCTCTATACAGAGTTCTAAATACAAGGCAGATATGTCCAATGTGTCTATATACTGAGAGCTAGCTCCATGACAGATTAGTCCAACATGTCCATATAAAGGGTAATAGCTACCTGGCTGATGAGTCCAACATGTCCATATAGTGAGAGCTGGCTACATGGCAGACAAGCCCAATATTTTCATATACAGAGAGCTACCTACTTTGCAGATGAGTCCAACATATCCATGTACAGAGACCTAAATACATGGCAGATGAGTATAAAATGTCCATATACAGAGAGCTAGCTACATGGCAGCATAGTGCAACATTTCCATATAGAGTTCTAACTACAAGGCAGATGAGTCCAACTAGTCTATGTACAGGGAGCTAGCTACATGGCAGGGTAGTGCAAAATGTCCATATACAGGGTACTAGCTACATGGCAGATGAGTCCAACTTATCTATATTTCAAAGAGCTAGCTACAATGCAGGGTAGTGCAACATTTCCTTATACAGAGTTCTAGCTTCAAGACAGATGAGTCCAAATTGTCTATATACAAAGAGCTTGCTACATTTTCGAGTAGTGCAACATGTCCATATACAGGGTACTAGATACCTGGCTGATGAATCCAACCTGTCCATATACTGAGAGCTAACTACATGACAGACAATCCAATATGTTCATATACTGAGAGCTACTTTCTTGGCAGATGAGTCTATCATATCCACGTACAGACAACTAGCTACATGGCAGATGCAACCAAAATGTCCATATACATAGAGATAGCTACATGGCTGGGTTATTCACCATTTCCATATACAGAGTTCTATCTACAAGGCACATGAGTCCCACTTGTGTATATACAGAGAGCTAGCTACATGACCAAGTGGTGCAACATTTCCATATACAGAGTTCTATCTCCATGGAAGATGAGTCCAACATGTCCATATATTGAAAGCCTGCTAGCTACATGGCACACAAGTCCAATAAGCTCATATGCAGAGAACTAGCTAAATGGCAGTGTAGTGAAGCATTTCCATATACAGAGTTCTAGCTACATGGCATACAAGTCCAATATGTTCATATACAGAGAGCTAGCTACATGGCAGATCAGTCTAAAATATC
>NW_006409132.1:86954-95918 GCF_000296735.1 Chrysochloris asiatica
TTCTGAGAGCTAGCTACATGGCAGAGTAGTCCAACATGTCCATATACAGGGTACTAGCTACATGGCAGATGAATCCTTCATAACCATATACTGAGAGCTAGCTATATTTCAGACAAGTCCAATGTCTTCATGTACAGAGAGCTAGCTAAATGGCAGAATAATGCATAATTTCCGTACACAGAGTTCAAGCTCCATGGCTGATGAGTCCAAAATGTTCATATACTGAAAGCCAGCTACATGGCAGAGTAGTTCAACATGTTCATATACAGGGTACTAGCTACAGGGGAGATGAATCTATCATGTCCTTATATTGAGAGCTAGCTACATGGCAGAGTAGTACAACATGCCCATATAGAGGGTACTGCTTACATGGCAAATCAGTCAAAAATATTCATGCACAGAGAACTAGCTACATGTCAGATGAGTAAAAACTGTCATTATACAGAGAGCTCGCTACATTGCAAATTATTGCATCATTTCCATATACAGAGTTAAAGGTACATGGCAAATGAATCCAAAGTGTTCATATACTGAGAACAAGCTACATGACATTGTACTCCAACATATCCATATAAAAGAACACTAGCTACCTGGTTAATGAGCCCAACATGTCCATATACTGAGAGCCAGCTACATGGCAGATAAGTCCAATATGTTCATATACAGAGAGTTACTTACTTGGCAGATCATACCAACATATCCATGTACAGAGAGGTAGCTATATGGCAGATGAGTCCAAAATAACCATATACAGAGAGCTAGCTACATGGCAGGGTAGTGCAACATTTCCATATAAAGAGTTCTAGCTACAAGGCAGATGAGTCCAACTTGTCACCTACATGGCAGACAAGTCCAATATGTTCATATTCAGAGAGCTACCTACTTGTCATATAAGTCCAACATATCCATGTACAGAGAGCGAGCTACATGGCAGATGAGTACAAAATGTCCATATACAAAGAGCTAGCCTTATGGCATAGTACTGCAACATTTCCATACACATAGTTCTAGCTACAAGGCAGATGAGTCCCACCTGTTTACATACAGAGAGCTAGCTACATGGCAGAGTAGTGCAACATTTCCATATACAGAGTTCTAGCTACATGGTAGATGTGTCCAACGTGTCCCTATACTGAGAGCTAGCTACATGACAGAGTAGTCTATCATGTCCATATTCAGGGTATTAACTACATGACAGATGTGTCCAACTTGTCCACATACTGAGTCAAACACATGGAAAACAAGTCCATTATGTTCATATACAGAGAGCTACATACTTGGCAGATCAGTCCAACATATCCATGTACAGAGAGCTAGCTACATGGCAGATGAATAAATGATTCCAACTTGTTGATATACAGAGAGTTAGCTACATGACAGAGTAGGGCAACATTTCCATATTCAGGGTAGTAGCTACATGGCAGATTTGTCCAACTTGTCCATATATTAAGAGCCATCTACAGGTCAGACAAGTCCAACATGTGCATATACAGAGAGCTACCTATTTGGCAGATCAGTCCAACATATCCATGTACAGAGAGCTAGCTACATGGCAGACTAGAGCAGCATTTCCATATATAGAATTCTAGCTACAAGGAAGATGAGTTTTAGCTAAATGGCAGATGTGTCCAATGTGTTCATATATTGCGGGCTAAGTACATGGCAGATCAGTCCAAAGTTTCCATGCTAGCTACATGTTAGATAATTCCAAAATGTTCATATACAGAGAGCTAGCTATGTGGCAGAGTAGTGCGTCATTTCCATATACAGAGTTCAAGCTACATGTCAGACGAGTCCAAAATGTCAATATACAGAGAGCCAGCTACATGGCAGTGTAGTGCAACATTTCCATATATAGAGTTCAAGCTACATGGCAGATGTGTCCAACGTGTCCATATACTGTCAGCTACCTACATGGCAGATGACTCCAAAATATCCATGTATAGAGAGGTAGCTACATGTCAGAGTAGTGCAAAATTTCATAATCAGAGTTCTAGCTTCATGGCAGATGTGTACAACATGTCCATATACTGAGTGCTAGCTACATAGCAGAGTAGTCCATCATTTCCATATACAAAGTTCTAACTACATAGCAGATATGTCCAACGTGTCCAAATACTGAGACTTACGTCCAATGTTGATCAGTCCAAAATATCCATGTACAGAGAGCTAGTTACATGGCAGAGTAGTGCAACATTTCCATATATAGAGTTCTTGCTACAAGGGAGATGAATACAACATGTCCATACAAAGAGAGATAGCTACATGGCAGAGTAGTGCAATATTTCTATATGCAGAATTCTAGATTCATGACAGATGTGTCCAACGTGTCCAAATATTGAGAGCTAGCTACTCGGCAGAGTAGTCCAACATGTCCATTTACACGGTGCTCCCTTCATGGCAGATGAGTCTAACATGTCCATATACGGAGAGTTAGATACATTGCAGATCAGTCCAACATATCCATGTACAGAGAGCTAGCTACATGGCAGATGAGTCCAAAATGTCCATATACTGAGAGCGAGCTACATGGCAGACAAGTCCATCATATCCATATACAAAGTTCTAACTACATGGCAGATATGTCCAACGTTTTCATATACTGAGAACTACGTCCATGGCAGATCATTCCAAAATATCCATGCACAGAGAGCTAGCTAAATGGCAGAGTAGTGCAACATTTCCATATATAGAGTTCTATCTACAAGGCAGATGAGTCCAACATGTGCATATACTGAGATCCACCTACATTGCAGATCAGTCCAAAATAAACATGCACAGAGAGCTTGCTAAATGTAACATGAGTCTAAAATGTCCATATACAGAGAGTTAGCTTCATGGAAGAGTATTCCATCATTTCCATATACAGAGTTCAAGCTACATGGCAGATGAGTCCAACGTGTCCATATACTGAGAACTAGCTATATGGCAGACAAATTCAATATGTTCATGTATAGAGAGCTACCTACTTGGCAGATCAGTCCAACATATCCATGTACAGAGAGCTAGCTACATGTCAGACGAATCCAATATGTCCATATACAGAGATCGAGCTACATGCGAGAGTATTGCATCATTTCTATCTACAGAGTTCTAGCTACATGGGAGATGAGCCCAACATGTCCATATCCAGAGAGCTAGCTACAGGGCAGATGTGACAAACCTGTCCCTATACTTAGAGCTACTGACATGGCAGATCAGTCCAAAATATCTATGCACAGAGAGCTAGCTACATGGGAGACAAGTCCAATATGTTCACATAGAGAGAGCTAACTACATGGCAGGGTAGTGCAACATTTCCATATACAGAGTTCTAGTTACATGTCAGACATGTCAAATATATTCATATACAGAGTGCTAGCTACATGACAGATCAGTCCAACATATCCATGTATAGAGAGCTAGCTACATGGTAGAGTAGTGCATCATTTCCATATACAGAGTTCTAGCTACTTGGCAAATGTGTCCAACGTAACCGTTTAGTGAGAGCTAGCTACATGGCAAAGTATTCCAACATGTTCATATACAGAGTACAAGCTACATGGCAGATGATTCCAACTTTTCTATATACAGAGAGCTAGCTACATGGCAGAGTAGTGCATCATTTCCATATACAGAGTTCAAGCTACATGGTAGATGAGACCAAAGTGTTCATTTACTGATGCTAGCTATAATGCAGACGAGTCCAACATGTCCATATACAGGTTAGTAGCTACATGGCATATAAGCCCATCATGTCCAAATACTGAGAGCTAGCTATATAGCAGACAAGTCCAATATGTTCATATAGAGAAAGCTACCTACTTGGCAGATCAGTTCAATATTACCATGTCCAAAGAGGTAGCTACATGTCAGAGTAGTCCAAAATGTCCATATAAAGAGAGGTAGCTACATGACAGGGTAGTGCAACATTGCCATATGCAGCGTTCTAGCTACAAGGCAGACGAGTCCAACGTGTCCAAATACTGAGAGCTAGCTACATGGTAGAGTAGTCCAACATGTCCATCTACAGGGTATTAACTACATGGCAGATGACTCCAATATGTCAACATAGTGACAGCTAGCTACATAGCAGACAAGTCCAATGTGTTCATATACAGAGAGCTATCTATTTGGCAGATCAGTCCAGCATATCCATGTACGGAGAGCTAGCTACATGACATGTGTCCAACGTGTCCATATACTGAGATCTACTTAACTGGAAGAGTATTCCAACATGAACATTTACAGGGTACTAGCTACATGGCAGATGAGTCCAACGTGTCCATATACTGACAGCTAACTAAATGACAAACAAGTCCAATATGTTCATATGCAGAGAGCTACCTACTTGGCAGATCAGTTCAACATAACCATGAACAGTGAGCTAGCTACATGGCAGACGGGTCTAAAATGTCCATATAAAGATAGCTAGCTACATGGCAGGGTAGTGCAACATTACCATATAAAGAGATCTAGCTACATGGCAGATTAGTCCACTATGTACATATGCTGAGAGCAAGCTACATGGCTGACAAGACGAATATGTTCATCTGCAGAGAGCTACCAATTTGGCAGATAAGTCCAACATATCCATGTAGAGTGAGCTAGCCACATGGCAGATATGTCCAACTTGTCCAGATACAGAGAGCAAGCTACATGGCAGAGTAGTTCATCAATTCCATATACAGAATTCTAGCTCCATGGAAGATGAGTCCAACATGTCCATATACTGAGAGCTAGTTAGCTACATGGAAGACAAGCCCAATATATTCATACACAGAGAGCTAGCTACATGGCAGGGTAGTGCAACATTTCCATATACACAGTTCTAGCTATATGGCAGAAAAGTCCAATATTTTCATATACAGAGAGCTAGCTACTTGGTAGATCAGTTCAAAATATCCATGCACACAGAGCTAGCTACAAGTCAGATGAGTCCAAAATGTCCATATACAGAGAGCTAGCTACATGTCTGAGTAGTGCATCATTTCCATATACAGAGTTCAAACTAAATGGCAGATGAGTCCAAAGTGTTCATATCATGAGAGCTAGCTACATGGCAGAGTAGTGCAACATGTCCATATACTGGTTCCTATCTGCATGGCAGTTGATATAATATGTCCAAAAACTGAGTGCAAGCTACTTGGCAGACAAGCCCAGTATGCTTATATACAGAGAGCTACGTGGTAGGGTAGTGCAACATTTTCATATACTGAGTTCTAGCTACAGGGCAGATGTGTCCAATGTGTCCATATACTGAGAGTTAGCTACATTACAGAGTAGTCCAACATGTCCATATACAGGGGACTAGCTAGCTGTCCATATAATGAGTCCATCATATCCATATAATGAGAGCTAGCTACATGGTAGACAAATCCAATCTATTCATATAGAGAGAGGTAACTACTTGGCATTTCAGTCCAACATATCTATGTACAGAGAGCTAGCTACATGGCAGACGAGTCCAAAATGTACATATACAGAAAGCTAGCTACATGGCAGGGTAGTGCAACTTTTCTTTATTCAGAGTTTTAGCTACAAGGCAGATGAGTTCAACTTGTCCATATACAGAGTGCTAGCTATATGTCAGATTAGTGCAACATTCCCATATGCAGAGTTCTAGCTACATGGCAGATGTCTCCAACATGTCCAAATGCTTAGAGATAACTACATGGCAGAGATGTCCAATATCTTCATATAAAGAGAGCTAGCTAAATGGCAGAGTACTGCATCATTTCCATATACAGATTTCAAGCTCCGTGGCAGATGAGTCCAAAGAGTTCACATACTTAGAGCTAGCTACATGACAGAGTAGTTAAACATATCTGTATACAGGGTACTAGGTACATGGAAGATGAGTCCAACATGTCCATATATTGAGAGATAGCTACATGGCAAACAAGTCCAATATGTTCATATACAGAGAGCTAGCTACATAGCAGGAGAGTGCAACACTTCCATATACAGTGCTCTAGCTACATGGATGATATGTCCAACGTGTCCATATACTGAGAGCTAGCTACATGGCAGAGCAGTCCAACATGTTCATATACAGGGTACAAGCTACAGGGAAGATGAGTCCATCCTGTCTATAAAATGAGAGCTAGCTATATAGCAGACAAGTCCAAAATGTTCCTATACAGAGAGCTACCTTTTTGGCAGATCAGTCCAACATATCAATGCACAGAGAGCTAGCTACATGGCAGAAGAGTCCAAAATGTCCATATACAGAGAGCTAGCTACATGACACAGTAGTGCATTATTTCCAGATACAGAGTTCTAGCTACATGGCAGATGTGTCCAATGTGTTCATATACTTATAGTAAACTACATGGCAGCTCAGTCCAAAATATCAATGCACAGAAAGCTAGCTACATGTCAGATAAGTCCAAAATATGCATATAGAGTGAGCTAGCATTATGGCATGGTAGTGCAACATATCCATATACAGAGTTCTAGCTATAAGGCAGGTGAGTCCAACTTGTCTATATGCAGAGAGCTCGCTACATGGCACAGTAATCTAACATGTCTATATAAAGAGTACTAGCTACCTGGCTAATTAATTCAACATGTGCATATACTGAGAGCTAGACACATTTTAGACAAGTCCAATATGTTCATATACAGAAAGCTACCTACTTGGCAGATCAGTCCAACATATCTATGTACAGAGAGCTAGCTACATGGCAGACGAGTCCAAACTGTCCATATACAAAGAGCTAGCTATATGGCAGTGTATTTTGACATTTCCATATACAGAGTTCTAGCTTCAAGGCAGATGAGTCAAACTTGTCTATATAAAGTGAGATAGCTCAATGGCACAGTAGCACAACATTTCCACATAAAGAGTTCTAGCTCCATGGCATAGATGTCCAACGTGTCCATATACTGAGAGCTTGCTACATGGCAGGGTAGAGCAATTTTTCCATATACAGAGTTCAAGCTACATGGCAGATGTGTCCATGTGTAGCTCATGTCAGAGTAGTCCATCATGTTCATATACAGGGTACTAGCTACATGGCAGATGAGTCCAACATGTTCTTTTACTGATAGCTAGCTACATATCAGACAAATCCAATATGTTCATATACAGACAGTTACCTACTTGGCAGATCAGTCCAACATATCCCTGTTCAAAGAGCTAGCTATAAAGCAGATGTGTCCAATTTGTCCATATACAGAGAGCTAGCTACATGGCAGTGTAGAGTAATTTTTCCATATATAGAGTTCAAGCTACATGGCAGATGTGTCCAACGTGTCCATATACTGAGAGCTACCTACATGGCAGAGTAGTCCAGCATGTCCATATACAGGATACTTGCTACATGGGAGATGAGTCCAACATGTCCATATACTGAGAACGAGCTCATGACAGACAACCCCAATATGTTCATATACATGGAGGTATCTACATGCCAGATGTGTCCAACCTTTCCATACACTGCGAGATACCTACATGGAAAATCATTACACAATATCTATGCACAGAGAGCTAGCAACATGGAGAGACAAGTCCAGTTTGTTCATATACAGAGAGCTAGCAACATGGAAGTGTCGTACAACATTTCCATATACAGAGTTCTAGTTACATGTCAGACAAGTCCAATATGTTCATATACAGAGAGCTAGCTACATGGCAGATCAGTCGAACATATTCATGTACAGAGAGCTAGCTACATAGCAGAGTATTGCATCATTTCCATATACAGAGTTCTAGCCTCTTGGCAGATGTGTCCAACGTGTCTGTATACTGAAAACTAACTACATGGCAGTGTAGTCCAGCATGTCCATATACAGGGTACTAGCTACATGGCAGATGAGTCCATCATGTCAAAATACTGAGAGACAGCTACATGGCAGACTAGTCCAACATGTTTTTATACAGAGAGATACCTACTTTGCAGATCACTCCAACATATCCATGTACAGAGAGCTAGCTACATGGCAGACTAGTCCAAAATGTCCATATACAGAGATCTAGCTACTTGGCAGGGTAGTGCAACATTTCCATATACAGAGATCTAGCTACATGGCAGATGTGTACAACGTGTCCTCATACTGAGAGCTAGCTACATGACTGAGCAATCCAACGTGTCCACATTCACGGTACTACCTACATGTCAGATGTGTCCAAATTCTCCATATACTGAGAGCCACCTACATAGCAGACAAGTCCAATATGTTCATATTCAGAGTGCTACCTATTTGGCAGATCAGTCCAACATATCCACATACAGAGAGCTAGCTACATTGCAGACGAGTCCAAAATGTCCATATTCAGAGAGCTAGCTACATGGCACGATAGCCCAACATGTCCATATTCAGGGTAGGAGCTACATGACAGATGTGTGTGTCCAACGTGTCCATATATGGAGAGTGACACACAGGGCAGAAAAGTCCAATATATTCATACATAGAGAACTACCTACTTTGCAGAACAGTCCAAAATATCCATGAACAGAGAGCTAGCTAGATGACCGATGAACCTAAAATGTCCATATCCAGAGATCTAGCCATGTGGCAGTGTAGTAGAACATTTCCATATACAGATTTCTAGTCACAAGGCAGATGAGTCCAACTTGTCTGTATACAGAGAGCTGGTTACATGGCAGAGTAGTGCAGCATTTCCATATAAAGAGTTCTAGCTACATGGCAGATGTGTCCAACGTGTCCATATACTGAGAGTTAGCTACATGGCAGAGTAGTCCAACATGTCCACATTCAGGGTAGTAGCTACATGGCAGATGTGTCCAATGTGTCCATATACTGAGGGCCACCTACAGGGCAGACAAGTCCAATATGTTCATATACAGAGTACTACCTACTTGGCAGATCAGTCCAACATAGCCATGTACAGAAAGCTAGCTACATGGAAGACGAGTGCAAAATGTCCATATACAGAGAGCTAGCCACTTGGCAGGGTAGTGCAACATTTCCATATACAGAGTTCTAGCTACAAGGCAGATGAGTCCAACTTCTCTA
>NW_006409132.1:96018-106826 GCF_000296735.1 Chrysochloris asiatica
AGGGTAGTGCAACATTTCCATATACAGAGTTCTAGCTACAAGGCAGATGAGTCCAACTTCTCTATATACAGAGAACTAGATGCATGGCAGTGTAGAGCAACATTTCCATATACAGAGTTCTAGCGACATGATAGATGTGTCCACCCTGTCCATATACTGAGAGCTACCAAGATGGCAGATTAGTCCAAAACATCCATGTAAACAGAGCTAGCTACATGGCTGACGAGTCCAAAATGTCCATATACAGAGAGCTACCTACATGGCAGGGTACTGCAACATTTCTGTATAAAGAGTTCTATCTACAAGGCAGATTAATCCAACTTGTGTATATAGAGAGCGAGCTACACGGCAGGGAAGTGCAGGATTTCCATATACAGAGTTGGAGCTACATGGCAGATATGTCCAAGGTGTCCATAATCTGAGATCTAGCCACATGGCAGACAAGTCCAATATGTTCATATATAGAGAGCTACCTTCTTGGCAGATCAGTTCAACATATCCATGTACAGAGAGCTAGCTACATGGCAGACAAGTCCAAAATGTCCATATACAGAAAGCTAGCCACATGACAGGGTAGTGCAACATGTCCATATACAGAGTTCTAGTCACAAGTCAGATGAGTACAACTTGTCTATATACAGAGAGCTAACTACATGGCAGAGTAATGCAACATTTCAATATACAGATATCCAGCTACATGGCAGATGTGTCTAACGTGTCCTTATACTGACAGCTAGCTACATGACTGAGCGTTCCAACATGTCCACATTAAGGCTACTATCTACATGTCAGATGTGTCCAACTTGTTCATATACTGAGAGCCACCTGCATGGCAGAGAAGTCCAATATGTTCATATACAGATGCTACCTATTTGGCAGATCAGTCCAATATATCCATGTACAGAGTGCTAGCTACATGGCAGACGAATCCAAAGTGTCCATATTCAGAGAGCAAGCTACATGGCACAATAGTCCAACATGTCCATATTCAAGGTAGGAGCTACATGACAGATGTGTCCAACGTGTCCATATACGGAGAGCCACATACAGGGCAGACAAGTCCAATATGTTCTACCTACTTGGCAAACAGTCCAACATATCCATGAACAGAGAGCTAGCAAGATGGCAGACGAGTCTAAAATGTCCATATACAGCGATCTAGCCACGTGGCAGGGTAGTGGAACATTTCCATATACAGGGTTCTACTCACAAGGCAGATGAGTCCAACTTGTCTGTATACAGAGAGATGGCTACATGGCCGAGCAGTGCAGCATTTCCATATAAAGAGTTCTAGCTACATGGCAAATGTGTCCAACGTGTCCATATACTAAGAGTTAGCTACATGGCAGAGTAGTCCAACATGTCCATATTCAGGGTAGTAGCTACATGGCAGATGTGTCCAATGTGTCCATATACTGAGAGCCACCTACAGGGCAGACAAATCCAATATGTTCATATACAGAGTGCTACCTACTTGGCACGGCAGCCCAACATAGCCATGTACAGAAAGCTAGCTACATGGCAGATGAGTTCAAAATGTCCATATACAGAAAGCTACCAACTTGGCAGATCAGTCCAACATATACATGTACAGAGAGCGAACTATATGGCAGAAAAGTCCAAAATGTTCATATACAGAGATCAAACTACTTGGAAGATCATTGCAACATATCCATGTATAGAGAACTAGCTACATGGCAGATGACTTCAAAATGTCCATATACAGAGAGCTAGTTACATGCATGGTAGTGCAACATTTTCATGTACGTATTTCTAGCTACAAAAGCAGATGAGTCCAACTTGTCTATATATAGAGATCGAACTACATGGCAGGGTAGTGCAACGTTTCCACATTCAGTGTTCTAGCTACATGGCAGATGTTTGCAACGTTTCCATAAACTGAGAGCTAGCTACATGACTGACTAGTCCAACATGTCCATGTTGAGGGTACTACCTACATGGCAGATGTGTTCAACTTGTCCATCTACTGAGAGACAATATGTTCATATACATATTGCTCATATACAATATGTTCGTATACAGAGTGTTACCTACTTGGCAGATCAGTCCAACATATAGATGTACAGAGAACTAGCTACATGGCAGAAGAGTCCAAAATGTCCATATACAGAGAGCTAGCTACATAGCAGAGTAGTTCAACGTGTCCATATTCAGGGTAGTAGCTACATGGCAGACATGTCCAAAGTTTCCATATACTGAGAGCTAGCGACATGGCACACAAGTCCAAAATGTCCATATACAGAGAGCTACCTACTTGGCAGGGTACTGCAACATTTCTATATACAGAGTTCTATCTACAAGACAGATTAATCCAACATGTGTATATACAGAGAGCTAGCTACATGGTAGAGTAGTGCAGCATTTCCATATACAGAGTAGCAGCTACATGGCAGATGTGCCCAATGCATCCATAATCTGAGAGCTAGCTACATGGCAGAAAAGTCCAATATATTCATATACAGAGAGCTAGCTACATGGAAAGTTAGTGCAGCATTTCCATATACAGAGATCTAGCTACATGACAGATATGTCCAACATGTCCATATACAGAGAGCTGGCTACATGACACAGTAGTCCAACATGTCCATATTCAGGGTAGTAGCTACATGACACATCTGTCCAACGTGTCCTTATACTGAGAGCCACCTACAGGGCAGACAAGTCCAATATGTTCATATATAGAGAGCTACCTACTTGGCAGATCAGTCCAACATATCCATGTACAGAGAGGTAGCTATATGGCAGACGAGTGCAAAATGTCCATATACAGAGTGCTAGCCACATGGCAGGGTAGTGCAACATTTCCATATACAGAGTTCTAGCTACAAGACAGATGAGTCCAACTTGTCTGTATACAGAGAGCTAGCACCATGGCTTTGTAGTACAATATTTCCATATACCGAGTTCTAGCTACATGGCAGATTTGTTCAACGTGTCCATATAATGAGAGCTAGCTACATGACACACAAGTCCAACATGTTCATATACAGATAGCTACATACATGTCAGATCACTCCAACATATCCATTTACAGAGAGCTAGCTACATGGTAGAAAAGTACAAAGTATCCATATACAGAAAGCCGGCTACATAGCAGGGTAGTGCAACATTTCCATATACAGATTTCTAGCTACATGGCAGATGAGTCCAACTTGTCTATATACAGAGAGCTAGATGCATGGCAGTGTAGAGCAACATTTCCATATACAGAGTTCTAGTTACATGGCAGACAAATCCAAAATGTTCATATACAGAGAACTAGCCACATGGCTGGGTAGTGCAACATATCCATATACAGATTTCTAGCTACAAGGCAGATGAGTCCAACTTGTCTATATACAGAAAGCTAGATGCATGGCAGTATAGAGCAACATTTCCATATACAGAAATCTCGCTACATCGCAGACGAATCCAAAATGTTCATATACAGAGCGCTAGCCACATGGCAGGGTAGTGCAACATTTCCATATACAGAGTTCTAGCTACAAGGCAGATGAATCCAACTTCTCTATATACAGAGAACTAGATGCATGGCAGTGAAGAGCAACATTTCCATAAACAGAGTTATAGCTACATGGTAGATGTGTCCACCCTGTCCATATACAGAGACCTATCAAGATGGCAGAGCAGTACAAAATATCCATGTATAGAGAGTTAGCTACATGGCAGGTGAGTCCAAAATGTCGATATACAGACAGCTACCTACATAGCAGGGTACTGCAACATTTCTATATAAAGAGTTCTTTCTACAAGGCAGATTAATCCAACTTGTGTATATACAGAGAGCTAGCTACATGGCAGGTAAGTGCAGCATTTCCATATATAGAGTTCTAGCTACATGGCAGATGTGTCCAACGTGTCCATATACTGAGTGCTAGCTACATGACAGGTAATCCATCATGTCCATATACAGGGTAGTAGCTACGTGGCAGATGTGTTCAATGTGTCCACATCCTTAGAGCAAACTACAAGGCAGACAAGTCCAATATGTTCATATACAGAGAGCTATCTACATGGAAAGTTAGTGCAGCATTTCCATATACAGAGATCTAGCTACATGACAGATATGTCCAACATGTCCATATACAGAGAGCTGGCTACATGGCACAGTAGTCCAACATGTCCATATTCAGGGTAGTAGCTACATGACAGATGTGTCTAACGTGTCCATATACTGAGAGCCACCTACAAAGCAGACAAGTCCAATATGTTCATATATAGAGAGCTACCTACTTGACAGATCAGTCCAACATATCCATGTACAGAGATCTCGCTACATGGCAGACGAATCCAAAATGTTCATATACATAGAGCTAGCCACATGGCAGGGTAGTGCAACATTTCCATCTACAGAGTTCTAGCTACAAGGTAGATGAGTCCAACTTCTCTATATACAGAGAACGAGATGCATGGCAGTGTAGAGCAACATTTCCATACACAGAGTTCGAGATACAGGGTAGCTGTGTCCATCCTGTCCATATACTGAGAGCTATCTACTTGGCAGATTAGTCCAAACATCCATGTAAACAGAGCTAGCTACATGGATTATGAGTCCAAAATGTTCATATACAGAGAGCTACCTACATGACAGGGTAGTGCAACATTTCTATATACAGAGTTCTATCTACAAGGCAGATTAATCCATCTTATGCATATACAGAGAGCTAGCTACATGACAGGGAAGTGCAGCATTTCCATATACAGAGTTGGATCTACATAGCAGATATGTCCAACGTGTCCATGAACTGAGAGCTAGCCACATGGCAGACAAGTCCAATATGTTCATATATAGAGGGCTAACTTCTTGTCAGATCAGTTAATCATATCCATGTACAGAGATCTAGCTACATGGCAGATGAGTCCAAAATGTCCATATACAGTGAGCTAGCCACATGGCAGGATAGTGCAACATTTCCATATACAGAGTTCTTGCTACAAGGCAGAAGAATAGACCAACTTGTCTATATACGAAGAGCTAGATACATGGCAATGTAGAGCAACATTTCCATACACAGAGTTCTAGCTACATGGTAGATGTGTCCAACCTCTCCATATACTGTGAGCCACCTACATGGCAGATCACTCCAAAATATCCATGTAAAGAGAGCTAGCTACATGGAACACGAGTCCAAAATGTCCATATACAGAGAGCTACCTACGTGGCAGAGTAGTGCAACATTTCTATATACAGGGTTCTATCTACAAGTCACGTTCACCCAACTTGTGTATATACAGAGTGCTAGAAACATGGCAGAGTAGTGCAGCATTTCCATATACAGAGTAGTAGCTACATAGCAGATGTGTCCAACGTGTCAATAACCTGAGTGCTTGCTACATGGCAGACAAGTAAAATATATTCCTATACAGAGAGCTAGCTACATGGCAAGGTAGTGTAGCATTTCTATATACAGAGATCTAGCTACATTGCAGATATATCCAATATGTCCATATACTAAGAGCTGGCTACATGGCACAGTAGTCCAACATGTCCATCTTCAGGGTAGTAGCTACATGACAGATGTGTCCAACATGTCCACATACTGAGACCCACCGAGAGGGCAGACAAGTCCAATATGTTCATATATAGAGAGCTACCTACTTGACAGATCAGTGCAATATATTCATGTACAGAGATCCTGCTACATGGCAGACGAATCCAATATGATCATATACAGAGAGCTAGTTACATGCCAAGGTACTGCAACATTTCCATATACAGAGTTTTAGCTACATGGCAGATGTGTCCAATGTGTCCATATACTTAGAGAAACCTACAAGGCAGACAAGTCCAATATGTTCATATACAGAGACATTCCTACATGAAAGATCAGTCCAACATATCCATGTATAGAGAGCTAGCTATATGGCACACGAGACCAAAATGTCCATATAAATAGACCTAACTACATGGCAGGGTTATGCAACATTTCCATATAAAGGGTTCTTCCTACATGGCAGATGTTTCCAACGTGTCCATATACTGAGAGACACCTGCATGGCAGACAAGTCCAATCCAACAAATCCATGTACAGAGAGCTAGCTACATGGCAGACGAGTCCAAAATATCCATACATAGAGAGCTACCTACATGGCAGGGTAGTGCAACATTTCCAAATACAGGCTTCTAGCTACATGACAGATGTGTCCAACATGTCCATATACTGAGAGCTAGCTCTATGGCAAACAATTCCAATATGTTCATATACAGAGAGGAATCTACTTGGCAGATCAGTCCAACATATCCAGTACAGAGAACGAGCTACATGGCAGATGAGTCCAAAATGTGTATACACAGAGAGCTATCTCCATGTCACAGTAGGCCAACATGTCCATATTCAAGGTAGTAGCTACATGACAGATGTGTGCAATGTGTGCAAATACGGAGAGCCACCTACAGGTCAGACAAGTCCAATATGTTCATATATAGAGAACTACCTACTTGGCAGATCAGTCCAACGTATCCATGAACAGAGAGCTAGCTACATGGCAGATGAGTGCAAAGTGACCATATACAGAGAGCTAGCCACATGGCAGGGTAGTGCAACATTTCCATATACAGAGTTCTAGCTACAAAGCAGATGGGTCCAACTTCTCTATATACAGAGAGCTAGCAATATGGCATTCTAATGCAATATTTCCACATACCGAGTGCTAGCTACATGGCATATGTGTCAAACCTGTCCATATACTGAGAGATAACTACATGGCAGATCAATCCAAAATATCCATGTAAAGATAGCTGGCTACATGGCAGTGTAGAGCAACATTTCTATATACAAAGTTCTATCTACAAGCCAGATTAATCCAACTTTTGTATATACAGAGAGCAAGCTACACGGCAGAGTAGTGCAGCATTTGCATATACAGAGTTCTAGCTACATGGCAGATGTGTCCAACGTGCCCATAAACTGAGAGCTAGCTACATGGCACAGTAGTCCAACATGTCCATATTCAGGGTAGTAGCTACATGACAGATGTGTCCAACGTGTCCATATACTAAGAGCAACCTACAGGGAAGACAAGTCCAATATGTTCATATATAGAGAGCTACCTACTTGACAGATCAGTTCAACATATCCATGTACAGAGATCTAGCTACATGGCAGACGAAAGAAAAATATCCATATACAGAAAGCTGGGTACTTGGCAGGGTAGTTCGATATTTCAATATACAGAGTTCTAGGTACAAGACAGAGGAGTCCAACTTGTCTATATACAGAGAACTAGATGCATGGCTGTGTAGAGCAACATTTCCATATACAGAGTTCTAGCTACATGGTAGATGTGTCCACCCTGTCCATATACTGAGAACTACCAAGATGGCAGGTCAGTCCAAAAGATCCATGTAAAGAGAGCTAGCTACATGGCTGATGAGTCCAAAATGTCCATATACAAAGAGCTACCTACATGGCAGGGTACTGCAAAATTTCTATATAAAGAGTTCTATCTACAAGGCAGATTAATCGAACTTGTGTATATACAGAGAGAAAGCTACATGGCAGGTAAGTGCAGCATTTCCATATACAGAGTTGTAGCTACATGGCAGATATGTCCAACGCATCCATAAACTGAGAGCTAGCCACATGACAGACAAGTCCAATATGTTCATATATAGAGGGCTACCTTCTTGGAAGATCAGTGCAACATATCCATGTACAGAGAGCTAGCTACATGGCACACGAGTCCAAAATGTCCTTATACAGAGACCTAGCCACATGGCAATGTAGTACAATATTTCCATATACAGAGTTCTAGTCACAAGACAGATGAGTCCAATACTCTATATACAGAGAACTAGCTTCATGTCAGAGTAGTGCAACATTTCCATATACAGAGTTCTAACAACATGGCAGATGTGTCCAATGTGTCCATATACTGAGAGCTAGGTACATGGCAGAGTAGTTCAACATGTCCATATTCAGGGTAGTAGCTACATGGCAGATGTGTCCAACGTTTCCATATACTGAGAATCACCTACAGGGCATACAAGTCCAATATGTTCATATACAGAGAGCTACCTACTTGGCAGATTAGTCCAACATATCCATGTACTGAGAGCTCACTACATTGCAGACGAGTCCAACATGTCCATATACAGAAAGCTGGCTACATCACAGGGTAGTGCAACAATTCCATATACAGAGTTCTAACTACAAGGCAGATGAGTACAAGTTGTCGATATACAGAGAGCTAGATACATGGCAGTGTCGAGCAACATTTCCATATACAGTGTTCAAGCTTCATGACAGATGTGTCGAATGTGTCCATATACAGAGAGCTAGCTACATGTCTGAGCAGTCCAACATGTCCATATTCAGGGTACTACCTACATGGTAGATGTGTCTAACTTGTCCATATCCTGAGAGCTACCTGCATGGCAGACCAGTCCAATATGTTCATATACAAAGAGCTACCTACTTGGCAGATCAGTCCAACAAATCTATATACAGAGAGCTAGCTACATGGCAGACGAGTCCAAAATGTTCATATACAAAGAGCTACCTACTTGGCAGATCAGTCCAACATATCAATTTACAGAGAGCTTGCTCCATGGCAGATGAGTACAAAATGTCCATATACAGAAAGCTGGCTACATGGCAGGGTAGTGCAATATTTCAATATACAGAGTTCTAGCTAAAAGCAGACGAGTCCCACTTGTCTATTTACCGATTTCTATATACATGGCAGTGTAGAGCAACATTTCCATATACAGAGTTCTAGCTACAAGGCAGATGTGTCCACCCTGTCCCTATACTGAAAGCTACCTACACGGCAGATCAGATCAAAACATCCATGTATAGAGAGCTAGCTAAAATGCAGACGAGTCCAAAATGTCCATATACAAAGAGCTACCTACATGCGCTGGTACTGCAAAATTTCTATATAAAGAGTTCTATCTACAAGGCTGATTAATCAAACTTGTGTATATATATAGAGAAAGCTACATGGCAGGGAAGTGCAGCATTTCCATATACAGAGTTGGAGCTAAATGGCAGATATGTCCAACGTGTCCATAAACTGAGACCTAGCCACATGGCAGACAAGTCCAATATGTCCATATTTTGAGGGCAAACTTCTTGGCAGATCAGTCCAACATATCCATATACAGAGAGCTAGCTCATGGCATATGAGTTCAAAATGTCCATATACAGAGAGCTAGCCACATGGCAGGGTAGTGCAACATTTCCATATACAGAGTTCTAGTCACAAGGCAGATGAGTCCAACTTCTGTGTATACAGAGAACTAGCTACATGTCATAGTAGTGCAACATTTCCATATACAGAGTTCTAGCCACATGGCAGATGTGGCCAACGTGTCCATATACTGATAGATAGATACATGGCAGAGTAGTCCAACATGTCCATATTCAGGATAGTAGCTACATGGGAGCTATGTCCAACGTTTCCATATACTGAGAGCCAAATACAGGGCAGACAAATCCCATATGGTCATATAAAGAGTGCTACCTACTTGACAGATCAGTCCAACAAACCCATGTATAGAGAGCTAGCTACATGGCAGACAAATAAAAAATGTCCATATACAGAAAACTGGGTACATGGCAGGGTAGGGCAACATTTCCATATACAGAGTTCTAACTACAAGGCAGATGAGTCCAACTTCTCTATATACAGAGAACTAGATGCATGGCAGTGTAGAGCAACATTTCCATATACAGAGTTCTTACTAGAAGGCAGATGAGTCCAAAATGTCCATATACAGAGAGCTAGCTACTTGGCAGGGTAGTGCAACATTTCTATATACAGAGTATTATCTACAAGGCAGATTAATCCAACTTGTGTACATACACAGAGCAAGATACATGGCAGAGTAGTGCAGCATTTCCATATACAGAGTTGTAGCTACATGGCAGATGTGTCCAACGTGTCCATAGCCTGAGAGCTAGCTACATGGCAGACAAGTCCAAAATGCTCATATAGAGAAAGAGCCAGCTACATGGCAGTGTAGAGCAACATTTCCATATACAAAGTTCTAGCCACATGGCTTCATGGGAGGAGAGTTCAAAATGTACATATACAGAGAGCTACCTACATGGCAGGGTACTGCAACATTTCTATATAAAGAGTTCTATCTACAAGGCAGATTAATCCAACTTGTGTATATACAGAGAGCTAGCTACATGGCAGGGAAGTGCAGCATTTCCATATAGACAGTTGTAGCTACATGGCAAATATGTCCAACGTTTCCATAAACTGAGAGCTAGCCAATGGCAGATAAGTCCAATATGTTCATATAGAGATCGCGAACTTCTTGGCAGATCAGCCCAACATATCCATGTACAGAGAGCTAGCTACATGGCAGACGAGTCCAAAATGTCCAATACAGAGAGCTAGCCACATGGCAGGGTAGTGCAGCATTTCCATATACAGAGTTCTAGTCACAAGGCAGATAAGTTCAACTTCTCTATATACAGTGAACTAGCTATATGTCAGAGTAGTGCACAGTTCTATCAACATGGCAGATGTGTCCAACGTGTCCATATACTGAGAGCTAGATACAGTGCAGAGTAGTCCAACATGTCCATATTCAGGGTACTATCTATATGGGAGATGTGTCCAACGTTTCCATATACTGAGAGCCAAATACAGGACAGACAAATACAATATGTTTATATAAAGAGTGCTAACTACTTGGCAGATCAGTCCATCATACCCATGAACTGAGAGCTAGCTACATAGCAGACAAATAAAAAATGTCCATATACAGACAACTGAGTACATGGCAGGGTAGTGCAACATTTCCATATACAGAGTTCTAGCTACAA
>NW_006409132.1:106926-122841 GCF_000296735.1 Chrysochloris asiatica
TATACAGAGAACTAGATGCATGGCAGTGTAGAGCAACATTTCTATATACAGAGTTCTACCTACATGGTAGATGTGTCCACCCTGTCCATATAGTGAGAGCTACCAAGATGGCAGATCACTCCAAAACATCCATGTGTAGAGAGCTAACTACACGGCAGATCAGTCCAACATATCCATGTACAGAAAGCTAGCTACATGGCAGACGAGTCCAAAATGTCCATATTCAGAGAGCTAGCTACATGGAAAAATAGTCCAACATGTCCATATTCAGGGTAGGAGTACATGACAGATGTGTCCAACGTGTCCATATACAGAGGACGACAAACAGTGCAGACAAGTCCAATATGTTCATATATAGAGAGCCACCTACTTGTCAGAACAGTTCAACATATCCATGAACAGAGAGCTAGCTAGACGGCAGATGAGTCTAAAATATCCATATAAAGGGATCTAGACCCATGGCAGGTTAGTGGAACATTTCCATATCCAGAATCCTAGTCACAAGGCAGATGAGTCCAACTTGTCTGTATACAGAGAGCTGGCTAAATGGCAGAGTAGTGCAGCATTTCCATATAAAGTGTTGAAGTTACATAGCAGATGTGTCCAACATGTCCCTATACTGAGAGTTAGCTACATGGCAGAATAGTCAAACATGTCCATATTCAGGGTTGTAGCTACATGGCAGATGTGTCTAATGTGTCCATATACTGAGAGCCACCTACAGGTCAGACAAGTCCAATATGTTCACATACAGAGAACTACCTACTTGGCTGATCAGTCCAACATATCCATGTACAGAGAGCTAGCTACATTGTAGAGAAGTCTAAAATGTCCATATACAGAAAGCTGGCTACATGGCAGGGTAGTGCAACATTTCCATATAGAGCGTTCTAACTTCATGACAGATGTGTCCAACGTGTCCATATACAGAGAGCTAGCTACATGACTGAGCAGTCCAACATGTTCATATTTAAGGTACTGCCTACATGGTAGATGTGGCTAACTTGTCCATAAACTGAGAGCCACCTGCATGGTAGACGAGTTCAATATGTTCATATACAGAGAGCTACCTACTTGACAGATCAGTCCAACATATCCATATATAGAGAGCTAGCTACATGGCAGACGAGTCTAAAATGTTCATATACAGAGAGTTAGCTACATGGCAGAGTAGTCCAACATGTCCATATTCAGGGTAGTAGCTACATGGCAAATGTGTCCAAATTTTCTATATACTGAGAGTCACCTACAGGGCACACAAGCCCAATGTTCATATACAGGGAGCTACCTGGTTGGCAGGTCAGTCCAAAATATCTATGGACAGAGAGCTAGCTATGTGGCAGACGAGTGAAAACTGTCCATATACAGAGAGCTAGTCACATGTCAGGATAGTGGCACATTTCCATATACAGAGTTCTTGCTAGAAGGCAGATGAGTATAACTTGTCTATATACAGAGAGCTAGCTACATGGCATTGTAGTGCAAAATTTCCATATACTGAATTTTAGCTACATGGCAGATTGGCCCAACGTGTCCATATACTGAGAGCTAGCTACATGGCAAACAAGTTCAATATGTTCATATACAGAGAGCTACATACTTTTCAGATCAGTCCAACATATCCATTTACAGAGAGCTAGCTACATGGCAGACGAGTACAAAGTGTCCATATACAGAAATCTGACCACATGGCAGGGTAGTGTCACATTTCCATATACAGAGTTCTAGCTACAAGGCAGATGAGTCCAACTTGTCTATAAACAGAGAGCTAGATACATGGCGGTGTAGAGCAACATTTCTATATACAGAGTTCTCGCTACATGGTTGATGTGTCCAACCTGTTCATATACTGAGAGCTACCTACATGGTGATCTGTCCAAAATATCTATGTACAGAGAGCTAGCTACATGGTAGACGAGTCCAATATGTCCATATACAGAGAGCTTGCAACACAGCAGGGTAGTGCAACATTTCTATATATAGAGTACTATGTACAAGGCAGATTAATCCAACTTGTGTAAATACAGAGAGCAAGCTTCATGGCAGAGTAGTGCAGCATTTCCATATACAAAGTTGCAGCTACATGGCAGATGTATGGCAGAAAAGTCCAAAATGTTCATCTAGAGAGAGAGCTAGCTACATGGCAGTGTAGAGCAAAATTTCCATATACAGAGTTCTAGTTACATGGCATATGTGTCCAATGTGTCCATATATTGAGAGCTAGGTACATGGCAGAGTAGTCCAACATGTCCATATTCAGGGTAGCAGCTACATGGCAGATGTGTCCAAATTTTCCATATACTGAGAATCACCTACAGGGCAGACAAGTCCAATATGTTCATATACAGAGAGCTTTCTACTTGGCAGATTCACCCAACATATCCATGTACAGAGAGCTAGCTACATGGCATACGAGTCCAAAATGTCCATATACACAGAGCTAGTCACGTGCAGCGAAGTGCAACATTTCTATATACATAGTTCTAGTCACAAGGCAGATGAGTCCAACTTCTCTATATACAGAGAACTAGCTGCATATCAGAGTAGTGCAACATTTCCATATACAGGATTCTAGCAACATGGCAGATGTGTCCAACGTGTTCATATACTGAGAGCTAGGTACATGGCAGTGTAGTCCAAGTTGTCCATATTCAGGTTAGTAGCTACAAGGCAGATATGTCCAACGTTTCCATACACCGACAATCAACTGTAGGGCAGACAAATCCAATATGTTCATATAAAGAGTGCTACCAACTTGTCAGATCAGTACAACATATCCATGTACAGAGAGCTAGTTACATGGCAGACGAGTACAAAGTGTCCATATACAGAAAGCTTGGTACATGGCAGGGTAGTGTAACATTTCCATATACACAGTTCTAGCTACAAGGCAGATGAGTCCAACTTCTCTATATACAGAGAAATAGATGCACGGCAGTGTAGAGCAACATTTTCATATACAGAGTTCTAGTTTCATGACAGATGTGTCCAATGTATCCATATACAGAGAGCTAGCTACATGACTGAGCAGTCCAACATGTCCATATTCAGGGTACTACCTACATGGTAGATGTTTCTAATTTGTCCATGAACAGAGAGCCACCTGCCTAGCATACCAGTCCAATATGTTCATATACAGAGAGCTACCTATTTGGCAGATCAGTCCAAGATATCCATATACAGAGAGCTGGCTACATGGCAGATGAGTCCAAAATGTTCATATACAGAAAGCTAGCTACATGGCAGAGTAGCCGAACGTGTCCATATTCAGGGTAGTAGCCACATGGCAGATGTGTCCAAATTTTCCATATACTGAGAGTCACCTACAGGGCAGACAAGTACAATATGTTCATATACAGAGAGCTATCTACTTGGCAGGTAAATCCAACATATCCATGTGCAGAGAGCTAGCTATATGGCAGACGACTGAAAAATGTCCATATACAGAGAGCTAGCCACATGGCAGGGTACTGCAACATTTCCATATACAGAGTTCTCGCTACATGCTAGATGTGTCCAACCTATCCATATACTGAGAGCTACCTACATGGCAGATCTGTCCAAAATATCTATGTACAGAGAGCTAACTACATGGCAGACGAATCCAAAATGTCTATATACAAAGAGCTTGCTACACGACACGGTAGTGCAACAGTTCTGTATACAGAGTACTATCTACAAGGCAGATTAATCCAATTTGTGTATATACAGAGAGAAAGCTACATGGCAGAGTAGTGCTGCATTTCCATATACAGAGTTGTAGCTACATGGCAGATGTGTCCAATGTGTCCATAACTTGAGAGCAAGATACATGGCAGTCAAGTCCAATATGTTCATAAAAAGTGAGAGCTAGCTTCATGGCAGTGTAGAGCAATATTTCCATATACAGAGTTCTAGCTACATGGCAGATGTATCCAAGGTGTCCATATACTGAGAGCTAGGTACATGGCAGAGTAGTCCAACATGTCCATATTCAGGGTAGTAGCTACATCAGAGATATGTCCAAAGTGTCCATATACTGAAAGCCAACTACAGGGCAGACAAGTCCAATATGTTCATATAAAGAGAGCTACTTACTTGGCAGATCAGTCCAACATTACCATCTACAGAGAGCTAGCTACATGGCAGACAAGTCCAAAATGTCCATATACAGAGAGCTACCTACATGGCAGAGTACTGCAACATTTCTATATAAAGAGTTCTATCTACAAGGCAGATTAATCCAACTTGAGTATATACAGAGAGCTAGCTATGTGGCAGGGAAGTGCAGCATTTCCATATACAGAGTTGGAGCTACATGGCAGATGTGTCCAACGTGTCCATAAACTGAGAGCTAGCCACATGGTAGACAAGTCCAATATGTTCATATATAGAGGGCTACCTTCTTGGCAGATCAGTGCAACATATCCATATACAGAGAGCTAGCTACATTGCAGATGTTCCAAAATGTCCATATAAGGGTAGTGGAACATTTCTATATACAGAGTTCTAGTCACAAGGCAGATGAGTTCAACGTGTCTATATACAGAGAGCTAGCTACATGGCAGAGTAGTGCTACATTTCCTTATACAGAGATCTAGCTACTGGGCAGATGTGTCCAATGTGTCCTTATACTGAGAGTTAGCTACATGGCTGAGCAGTCCAACATGTGCACATTCATGGTACTACCTACATGTAAGATGTGTCCAACTTGTCCATATACTGAGAGCCACCTGCATGGCAGACATGTCCAATATGTTCATATACATAGAGGTATATACTTGGCAGATCAGTCCAAGATATCCATGTACAGAGAGCTATCTACATGGCAGACGCGTCCAGAATGTCCATATACAGAAAGCTGGCTACATGGCAGGGTAGTGCAACATTTCCTTATACAGAATTCTAACTATAAGGCAGATGTGTATAAGGTGTCTATATACAGAGAGTTAGATACATGGCAGTGTAGAGCAACATTTTCACATATAGAGTTCTAGCTTATGACAGATGTGTCCAACGTGTCCATATACAGAGAGCGAGATACATGACTGAGCAGTCCAACATGTCCATATTCAGGGTACTAACTACATGGCAGATGTGTCTAACTTGTCCATAAACTGAAAGCCTCCTGAATGGCAGACCAGTCCAATATGTTTATATACAGATAGCTACCTACATGACAGATCAGTCTAACATATCCATGTATAGAGAGCTAGCTACATGACAGAGTAGTCCATAGTGTCCATATTCAGGGTAGCAGCTACATGGCAGATGTGTCCAAATTTTCCATATACTGAGAGTCACCTACAGGGCAGACAATTCCAATATGTTCATATACAGAGAGCTTTCTACTTGGCATATCAGTCCAACATATCCATGTACAGAGAGCTAGCTACATGGCAGATGAGTTCAAAATGTCCATATACAGAGAGCTAGCCAAATGGCAGTGTAGTGCAACATTTCAATACACAGAGTCCTAGTCACAAGGCAGATGAGTACAACTTGTGTATTTAACAGAGATCTAGCTACATGGCAGAGTAGTGCAACATTTCCATATACAGAGATCTAACTACATGGCAGATGTGTCCAACGTGTCCTTATACTGAGAGCTAGCTACATGACTGAGCAGTCCAACATGTCCACATTCAGGGTATTAACTACATATCTGATGTGTTCAACATGTCCATATACTGAGAGCCACCTGCATGGCAGACATGGCCAATATGTTCATATACAGAGAGCTATCTACTTGGCAGGTCAGTCCAACATATCCATTAACAGAGAGCTAGCTACATGGCAGACGAGTCCAAAATGTCCATATTCAGAGAGCTAGCAACATGGCACAATAGTCCAACATTCCATATTCAGGGTAGGAGCTACATGACAGATGTGTCCAACGTGTCCATATACGGAGAGCGACATAATGGGAAGACAAGTCCATATGTTCATATATAGAGAGCTACCTATTTGGCAGATCAGTCCAACATATCCATGAACAGAGAGCAGACGAGTCTAAAATGTCCATATAAAGAGATCTAGGCACGTGGCAGGGTAGGGGAACATTTCCATATACAGAGTTCTAGACGCAAGGAAGATAAGTCCAGCTTGTCTGTATACAGAGAGCTGGCTACATGGCAGGGTAGTGCAACATTTCCATAGAGAGAGTTCTAGCTTCATGACAGATGTGTCCAATGTGTCCATATACAGAGAGCTAGCTACATGACTGAGCAGTCCAACATGTTTATATTTAGGGTACTAGCTACATGGTAGATGTGTCTAACTTGTCCATAAACTGAGAGCCACCTGCATGTTAGACCAGTCCAATATGTTCCTATACAGAGAGCTACCTACTTGACAGATCAGTCCAACATATCCATGTATAGAAAGCTAGCTACAAGGCAGAAGAGTCCAAAATGTTCAAATACAGGGAGCTAGCTACATGGCAGAGTAGTCCAACGTGTCCATATTCAGGGTAGTAGCTACAAGGCAGATGTGTCCAAATTTTCCATATACTGAGAGTCACCTACAAGGCACACAAGTCCATTATGCTCATATACAGAGAGCTACTACTTGGCAGGTCAGTCCAACATATCCATGTACAGAGAGCTAGATCTATGTCAGACGAGTGAACAATGTCCATATACAGAGAGCTAGCCACATGTCAGGGTAGTGGAACATTTCCATATACAGAGTTCTTGCTAGAAAGTAGATGAGTCCAACTTGTCTATATACAGACAACTAGCTACATGGCATTGTAGTGCAACAGTTCCACATACTGAGCACTAGCTACATGGCAGTTTTGCCCAACGTGTCCATATACTGAGAGCTAGCTACATGGCAAACAATTCCAATGTGTTCATATACAGAGAGCACATACTTGTCAGATCAGTCCAACATATCCATTTACAGAGAGCTAGTTACATGGCAGACGAGTACAAAGTGTCCATATACAGAAAGCTGGCCACATGGCAGGGTAGTGGAACATTTCCATATACAGAGTTCTAGCTACAAGGCAGATGAGTCCAACTTGTTTATATACAGAGAACGAGCAACATGGCATAGTAGTGCAGCATTTCTATATACAGAATTGTAGCTACATGGCAGATGTGTCCAACGTGTCCATAACCTGAGAGCTAGCTACATGGCAGAGAAGTCCTAAATGTTCATGGCAGTGTAGAGCAACATTTCCATATACAGAGTTCTAGCTACATGGCATATGTGTCCAATGTGTTCATATACTGAGAACTAGGTACATGGCAGAGTAGTCCAACATGTCCATATTCAGGGTAGTAGCTACATGGGAGATGTGTTCAACGTGTCCAAATACTGAGAGCCAACTACAGGCAGACAAATCCAATATGTTCATATAAAGAGAGCTACTTACTTGGCAGATCAGTCCAACGTTTCCATCTACAGAGATCTAGCTACATGGCAGATGAATAAAAAATGTCCATATACAGAAAGTTGGGTACATGGCAGGGTAGTGCAACATTTCTATATACAGAGTTCTAGCTATAAGGCAGATGAGTCCAACTAGTCTATATACAGAGAACTAGATGCATGGCTGTGTACAGCAACATTTCTGTGTACAGAGTTCTAGCTCCATGGTAGATGTGTCCCCCTTTCCCTATACTGAGAGTTATAAAGATGGCAGATCGATCCAAAACATCCATGTATAGAGAGCTAGCTACATGGCAGACGAGTCCAAAATATCCATATACAGATAGCTACCTACATGGCAGGGTACTGAAACATTTCTGTATAAACAGTTCTATCTAAAAGGCAGATTAATCAAACTTGTATATATACAGAGATAACTACGTGGCAGGGAAGTGAAGCATTTCCATATACAGAGTTGGAGCTACATGGCAGTTATGTCAAATGTGTCCATAAACTGAGAGCTAGCCACATGGCAGACAAGTCCCATATGTTCATATATAGAGGGCTACCTTCTTGGCAGATCATTCCAACACATGCATGTACAAAAGAGCTAGCGACATGGCAGCCGAGTCCAAAATGTCCATATACAGAGAGCTAGCCACATGTCAGAGTAGTGCAACATTTCCATATACTAAGTTCTAGCAACATGTCAGATGTGTCCAACATGTCCATATACTGAGAGCTAGGTACATGGCAGAGTAGTCCAACATGTACATATTCAGGGTAGTAGCTACATGGCAGATATGTCCACCGTTTCCATATACTGAGAGCCTGCTACAGGGCAGACAAATCCAATATGTTCATATAAAGAGGGCTAACTACTTGGCAGATCAGTTCAACATATCCATGTACAGAGAGCTAGCTACATGGCAGACGAATAAAAAATGTCCATATACAGAAAGCTGGGAACATGGCAGCGTAGTGCAACATTTCCATATACAGAGTTCTAGCTATAAGGCAGATGAGTCCAACTTCTCTATATACAGAGAACTAGATGCATGACAGTGTAGAGCAACATTTCCATACACAGAGTTCTACCTACATGGTAGATGTGCCCACCCTGTCCATATTCTGAGAGCCAACAAGATGGCAGATCAGTCCAAAACATCCATGTATAGAGAGATATCTACATGGAAGATAAGTCCTAAATATCCATATACAGAGAGCTACCTACATGGCAGGTTACTGCAACATTTCTATATAAAGAGTTCTATCTACAATGCAGATTAATCCAACTTGTGTATATACAGAAAGCTAGGTACATGGCAGAGAAGTGCAGCATTTCTATATACAGAGATGGAGCTACATGGCAGATATGTCCAACCTGTCCATAAACTGAGAGCTAACCACATGACAGACAAGTCCAATATGTTCATATATAGAGGGCTAACTTGTTGGCAGATCATTGCAACATATCCATGTACAGAAAGCTAGCTACATGGAATACGAGTCCAAAATGTCCATATACAGAGAGCTAGCCTCATGGCAGTGTAGTGCTGCATTTCCATATACAGAGTTCTAGTCACAAGGCAGATTAGTCCAACTTCTGTTTATACAGAGAACTAGCTACACGTCATAGTAGTGCAACATTTCCATATATAGAGTTCTAGCAACATGGCAGATGTATCCAACGTGTCCATATACTGAGAGATAGGTACATGGCAGAGTAGTCCAACATGTCCATATTCAGGGTAGTAGCTACATGGGAGATACGTCCAACGTTTCCATATACTGAGTGCCAAATACAGGGCAGACAAATTACATATGTTCATATAAAGAGTGGTACCTACTTGGCAGATCAGTCCAACACACCCATGTCTAGAGAGCTAGCTACATGGCAGACAAATAAAAAATGTCCATATACAGAAAACTGGGTACATGGCAGGGTAGTGCAACATTTCCATACACAGAGATCTAGCTACAAGGCAGATGAGTCCATCTTCTCTATATACAGAGAACTAGATGCATGGCAGTGTATAGAAACATTTCCATATACAGAGTTCTAGCTACATGGTAGATGTGTCACCCTGTCCATATAGCGAGAGCTACCAAGATGGCAGATCAGTCTAAAACATCCATGCATAGAGAGCTAGCTACATGGCAGATGAGTCCAAAATGTCCATATACAGAGAGCTAGCCAAATGGCAGGGTAGTGCAACATTTCCATATACAGAGTCCTAGTCACAAGGCAGATGAGTACAACTTGTATATTTACAGAGAGCTAGCTACATGGCAGAGTAGAGCAACATTTCCATATACAGAGATCTAACTACATGGCAGATGTGTTCAACGTGTCCTTATACTGAGAGCTAGCTACATGAGTGAGCAGTCCACATTCAGGGTACTACCTACTTGTCAGATGTGCCCAACTTGCCCATATACTGAGAGCCACCTGCATGGCAGACATGTACAATATGTTCATATACAGAGAGCTATCTACTTGGCAGGTCAGTCCAACATATCCATGTACAGAGAGCTGGCTACATGGCAGAGTAATGCAGCATTTCCATATAAAGTGTTCGAGCTACATGGCAGATGTGTCCAACGTGTCCATATACTTAGAGTTAGCTATATGGCAGAGTAGTCCAACATGTCCATATTCAGGGTTGTAGCTACATGGCAGATGTGTCCAATGTGTCCATAACTGAGAGCCACCTACAAGGCAGACAAGTCCATTATGTTCATAAACAGAGAGCCTACCTACTTGGCTGCTCAGTCCAACCTATCCATGTACAGATTGCAGACGAGTCTAAAATGTCCATATCCAGAAAGCTGGCTACATTGCAGTGCAGTGCAACATTTCCATAGAGAGAGTTCTAGCTTCATGACAGATGTGTCCAGCATGTCCATATACAGAGAGCTAGCTAAATGACTGAGCAGTCCAACATGTTCATATTTAGGGTACTACCTACATGGTAGATGTGTCTAATTTGTCTATAAACTGAGAGCAACCTGCATGGTAGAACAGTCCAATATGTTCATATACAGAGAGCTACCTACTTGACAGATCAGTCCAACATATCCACGTATAGAGAACTAGTTACATGGCAGACAAGTCCAAAATGATCATATACAGAGAGCTAGCTACATAGCAGTGTAGTCCAACGTGTCCATATTCAGGGTAGTAGCTACATGGCAGATGTGTCCAAAATTTCCATATACTGAGACTCACCTACAAGGCACACAAGTCCATTATGCTCATATACAGAGAGCTACCTACTTGGCAGGTTAGTCCATCATATCCATGTACAGAGAGCTAGCTATAAGGCAGAGGAGTGAAAAACATCCATATACAGAGAGCTAGCCACATTTCAGGTTACTGTTGCATTTCCATATACAGAGTTCTTGCTAGAAGATAGATGAGTCCAACTTGTCTATATACAGACAACTAGCTACATGGCATTGTAGTGCAACATTTCCACATACTGAGTTCTTGCTACATGGCAGTTTTGCCCAACGTGTCCATATACTGAGACCTAGCTACATGGCAAACAAGTCCAATATGTTCATATACAGAGATCTACATACTTGTCAAATCAGTCCAACATATCCATTTACAGAGAGCTAGCTACATGGCAGACGAGTATAAAGTGTCCATATACAGAAAGCTGGCCACATGGCAGGCTAGTGTAACATTTCAGTATACAGAGTTCTAGCTAAAGGCAGATGAGTCCAAATTGTTTATATACAGAGAGCTAGATACATGGCAGTGTAGAGCAACATTTCCATATACAGAGTTCTTGCTACATGGTAGATGTGTCCAACCTGTCCATATACTGAGAGCTACCTACATGGCAGATCTGTCCAAAATATCTATGTACAGAGAGCTAGCTACATGGCAGACGAGTCCAAAATGTCCATATATAGAGAGCTTGCTACATGGCAGGGTAGTGCAACATTTCTATATACAGAGTACTACCTTCAAGACAGATTAATCCAACTTGTGCATATACAGAGAGCAAGCAACATGGCATAGTAGTGCAGCACTTCCATATACAGAATTGTAGCTACATGGCAGATGTGTCCAACGTGTCCATAACCTGAGAGCTAGCTACATGGCAGAAAAGTCCAAAATGTTCATCTAGAGAGAGAGCTAGCTACATGGCAGTGTAGAGCAACATTTCCATATACAGAGTTCTAGCTACATGGCAGATATGTCCAATGTGTCCATATACTGACAGCTAGGTACATGGCAGAGTAGTCCCACATGTCCATATTCAGGGTAGTAGCTACATGGGAGATGTGTTCAACGTGTCCAAATACTGAGAGCCAACTACAGGCAGACAAGTCCAATATGTTCATATAAAGAGAGCTACTTACTTGGCAGATCAGTCCAACGTTTCCATCTACAGAGAGCTAGCTACATGGCAGATGAATAAAGAATGTCCATATACAGAAAGCTGGGTACATGGCAGGGTAGTGCAACATTTCTATATAAAGAGTTCTAGCTATAAGGCAGATGAGTCCAACTAGTCTATATACAGAGAACTAGATGCATGGCTGTGTAGAGCAACATTTCCGTGTACAGAGTTCTAGCTCCATGGTAGATGTGTCCCCCTTTCCCTATACTGAGAGTTACCAAGATGGCAGATCAGTCCAAAACATCCATGTATAGAGAGCTAGCTACATGGAAGACGAATCCAAAATGTCCATATACAGAGAGCTATACACATGGAAGGGTACAGCAACATTTCTGTATAAAGTGTTCTATCCAAAAGGCAGATTAATCAAACTTGTACATATAAAGAGAGCTAACTATGTGGCAGGGAAGTGAAGCATTTCCATATACAAAGTTGGAGCTACATGGCAGTTATGTCAAATGTGTCCATAAACTGAGAGCTAGCCGCATGGCAGACAAGTCCCATATGTTCATATATAGAGGGCTACCTTCTTGGTAGATCATTCCAACATATGCAAGTACAGAGAGCTAGCGACATGGCAGCCGAGTCCAAAATGTCCATATACAAAGAGCTAGACACATGGCAGTGTAGTGCAACATTTCCTTATACAGAGTTCTAGTCACATGGCAGATGAGTCAAACTTCTCTACATACAAAGAATTAGCTACATGTCAGAGTAGTGCAACATTTCCATATACTGAGTTCTGGCAACATGTCAGATGTGTCCAACGTGTCCATATACTGAGAGCTAGGTACATGGCAGAGTAGTCCAACATGTACATATTCAGGGTAGTAGCTACATGGCAGATATGTCCACCGTTTCCATATACTGAGAGCCTGCTACAGGGCAGACAAATCCAATATGTTCATATAAAGAGGGCTAACTACTTGGCAGATCAGTTCAACATATCCATGTACAGAGAGCTAGCTACATGGCAGACGAATAAAAAATGTCCATATACAGAAAGCTGGGAACATGGCAGCGTAGTGCAACATTTCCATATACAGAGTTCTAGCTACAAGGCAGATGAGTCCAACTTCTCTATATACAGAGAACTAGATGCATGGCAGTGTAGAGCAACATTTCCATACACAGAGTTCTACCTACATGGTAGATGTGCCCACCCTGTCCATATTCTGGGAGCCAACAAGATGGCAGATCAGTCCAAAACATCCATGTATAGAGAGATAGCTACATGGCAGACAAGTCCTAAATGTCCATATACAGAGAGCTAGCTACTTGGCAGGGTAGTGCAACATTTCTATATACAGAGTACTATCTACAAGGCAGATTAATCCAACTTGTGTACATACAGAGAGAAAGATACATTGCAGAGTAGTGCAGCAGTTCCATATACAGAGTTGTAGCTACATGGCAGATGTGTCCAACGTGTCCATAACCTGAGAGCTAGCTACATGGCTGACAAGTCCAAAATGTATATATAGAGAAAGAGCTAGCTACATGGCAGTGTAGAGCAACATTTCCATATACAAAGTTCTAGCCGCATGGCTGATGTGTCCAATGTGTCCATATATGGAGAGCTAGGTACATGGCAGAGTAGTCCAACATGTCCATATTCAGGGTAGTAGCTACATGGGAGATGTGTCCAACGTTTCCATATACTGAGAGACAACTACAGGACAGACAATTCCTATTTGTTCGTATAAAGAGAGCTACTTACTTGGCAGATCAGTCCAATATTTCCATCTACAGAGAGCTAGCTACATGGCAGATGAATAAAAAATGTCCATATACAGAGAGCTATCTATATGACAGGGTACTGCAACATTTCTATATAAAGAGTTCTATCTACAATGCAGATTAATCCAATTTGTGTATATACAGAGAGCTAGCTACAGGGCAGAGAAGTGCAGCATTTCCATATACAGAGTTGGAGCTACATGGCAGATATGTCCAACCTGTCCATAAACTGAGAGCTAACCACATGGCAGACAAGTCCAATATGTTCATATATAGAGGGCTAACTTGTTGGCAGATCAGTGCAACATATCCATGTACAGAATGCTAGCTACATGGCATACGAGTCTAAAATGTCCATATACAGAGAGCTAGCCACATGTCATAGTAGTGCAACATTTCCATATACAGAGTTCTAGCAACATGGCAGATGTGTCCAACGTGTTCTTATAAAGAGAGCTAGCTACATGGCCGAGCAGTCCACCATGTGCTCATTCAGGGTACTACCTACATGTCAGATGTGTCCAACTTGTCCATATACTAAGAGCCAGTTGCATGGCAGACATGTGCAATATGTTCATATACAGAGAGATACCTACTTTGCAGACCAGTCCAACATATCCATGTACAGAAAGCTAGCTACATGGCAGAAGAGTCCAAAATGTCCATATTCAGAGAGCTAGCTACATGGCACAAAAGTCCAACATGTCCATATTTAGAGTAGGAGCTACATGACAGATGTGTCCAACGTGTCCATATATGGAGAGTGACATACAGGGCAGACAAAATCAATATTTTCCTATATAGAGAGCTACCTACTTGGCAGAACAGTCCAACATATCCATGAACAGAGAGCTAGCTAGATGGCAGAGGAGTCTACAATGTCCACATATGGAGATCTAGCCACGTGGCAGGGTAGTGGAATATTTCCATATACAGAGTTCTAGTCACAAGGCAGATGAGTCCAACTTGTCTGTATACAGAGAGCTGGCTCCATGGCAGAGAAATACAGCTTTTCCATATAAAGGATTCTAGCTACATGGCACTTGTGTCCTACGTGTCCATATACTGAGAGTTATCTACATGGCAGAGTAGTTCAACATGTCCATATTCAGGGTTGTAGCTACTAGTAGATGTGCCCAATTTGTCCGTATTCTGAGAGCCACCTACAGGGAAGTCAAGTCCAATATGTTCAAATACAGAGAGCTACCTACTTGGCTGATCAGTCCAACATATCCATGTAGAGAACTAGCTACATTGCAGACGAGTCCAAAATGTCCATATACAGAAAGCTGGCTACATGGCAGGGGAGTGCAACATTTCCATATACAGAGTTCTAACTACAAGGCAGATGAGTACAAGTTGTCTATATACAGAGAGCTAGCTACATGGCAGGGGAGTGCAACATTTCCATAAAGAGAGTTCTAGCTTCATGACAGGTGTGTCCAATGTGTCCATATACAGAGAGCTAGATACATGACTGAGCAGTCCAACATGTCCATATTCAGGGTACTACCTACATGGTAGATGTGTCTAACTTGTCCATAAACTGAGAGCCACCTGAATGGCAGACCAGTCCAATATGTTCATATACAGAGTTCTACCTACTTGGCAGATCAGTCCAACATATCCATATACAGAGAGATAGATACATGGCAGACGAGTCCAAAATGTTCATATACAGAGAGCTACCTAGATGACAAAGTAGTCCAATGTGTCCATATTCAGGGTAGTAGCCACATGGTAGATGTGTCCAAATTTTCCATATACTGAGAGTCACCTAGAGGGCAGACAAGTCCAATAGGTTCAAATACAGAGAGTTACCTACTTGGCAGGTCAGACCAACATATCCATGTACAGAGAGCTAGCTATATGGCAGACGAGTGAAAAATGTCCATATTCAGATAGCTAGCCACATGGCAGGGTAGTGCAACATTTCCATATACAGAGTTCTCGCTACATGGTTGATATTTCCAACCTGTCCATATACTGAGAGCTACCTACATGGCAGATCTGTCCAAAATATCTATGTACAGATAGCTAGTTACATAGCAGACGAGTCCAAAATGTCCATATACAGAGAGCTTGCTACATGGCAGCATAGTGCAACAGTTCTATATACAGAGTACTATCTACAAGGCAGATCAATCCAATTTGTGTATATACAGAGAGAAAGCTACATGGCAGAGTAGTGCAGCATTTCCATATACAGAGTTGTAGCTACATGGCAGATGTGTCCAAAGTGTCCATAACCTGAGCGCTAGCTACATGGCAGACAAGTCCAATATGTTCATAGAGAGAGAGAGCTAGCTACATGGCAGTGTAGAGCAATATTTCCATATACAGAGTTCTAGCTACATGGCAGATGTGTCCAATGGGTCCATATACTGAGAGCTAG
>NW_006409132.1:122941-137031 GCF_000296735.1 Chrysochloris asiatica
GTCCATATACTGAGAGCTAGGTTCATGGCAGAGTAGTCCAACACGTCCATATTCAGGGTAGTAGCTACATGAGAGCTATGTCCAAATTGTCCATGTACTGAGAGCGAACTACAGGGCAGATAAGTCGAATATGTTCATATAAAGAGAGCTACTTTCTTGGCAGATCAGTCCAACATTTCCATCTACAGAGAGCTAGCTACATGGCACATGAATAAGAGAGCTAGCTACATGGCACATGAATAAAAAAATGTCCATATACAGAAAGCTGGGTACATGGCAGGGTAGGTCAACATTTCAATATACAGAGCTCTAGGTACAAGATAGAGGAGTCCAACTTGTCTATATACAGAGAACTAGATGCATGGCTGTGTAGAGCAACATTTTCATATACAGAGTTCTAGCTACATGGTAGATGTGTCCTCCCTGTATCTATACTGAGAGCTACCAAGATGGCAGATCAGTCCAAAACATCCATGTATAGAGAGTTATCCACTTAGCAGACAAGTCCAATATGTATACATATAGAGGCCTACCTTCTTGGCAGATCAGTCCTACATAACCATGTACAGAGAGCTAGCTTCATGGCATACGAGTCCAAAATGTCCATATACACAGAGCTAGCCACATGACATGGAAGTGCATCATTTCGATACACAGAGTTCTAGTCACAAGACAGATGAGTCCAACTTCTCTATATACAGAGAATTAGATGCATGGCAGTGTAGAGCAACATTTCCATATACAAAGTTCTAGCTACATGGTAGATGTGTCCACCCTGTCCATATACTGAGAGCTACCTACATGGCAGATCTGGCAAAATATCTATGTACAGAGAGCTAGCTACGTGGCACACAAGTCCAAAATGTCCATATACAGAGAGCTACCTACATGGCAGGGTACGGCAACATTTCTATATAAAGAGTTCTATCTACAAGGCAAATTTATTCAACTTGTGTATATACAGAGAGATAGCTACATGGCTTGTAAGTGCAGCATTTCCATATACAGAGTTGGAGCTACATGGCAGATATGTCCAAAGTGTCCATAAACTGAGAGCTATCCACATGGCAGACAAGTCCAATATGTTCATATATAGAGGGCTACCTTCTTGGCAGATCAGTCTAACATATCCATGTACAGAGAGCTAGCTACATGGGAGAAGAGTCCAAAATGTCCATATACAGGGTAGTGCAACATTTCCATATACAGAGTTCTAGTCACAAGGCAGATGAGTCCAATTTGTCTATATACAGAGAGCTAGCTACATGGCAGTGTAGTGCAACATTTCCATATACAGAGATCTAGCTACACAGCAGATGTGTCCAACGTATCCTTATAGTTGGAGCTAGCTACATGGCTGAGCAGTCCAACATGTGCACATTCAGGTTACTACCTACATGTCAGATGTGTCCAACTTGTCCATATACTGAGAGCCACCTGCATGGCAGACATGTCCAATATGTTCATATACAGAGAGCTATCTACTTGGAATATCAGTCAAACATATCCATGTACAGAAAGCTGGCTACATGGCAGGGTAGTGCAACATTTCCATATACAGAGTTCTAACTACAAGGCAGATGTGTCCAACATGTCCATATACAGAGTGCTAGATACATGACTGAGCAGTCCAACATATCCATATACAGAGTTTTAGCTTCATGACAGATGTGTCCAACATGTCCATATACAGAGTGCTAGATACATGACTGAGCAGTCCAACATATCCATGTACAGAGTTTTAGCTTCATGACAGATGTGTCCAACGTGTCCATATACAGAGAGCTAGATACATGACTGAGCAGTCCAACATGTCCATATTCAGGGTACTACCTACATGGCAGATGTGTCTAACTTGTCCATAAACTGAGAGCCACCTGAGTGGCAGACAAGTCCAATATGTTTATATATATAGAGCTACGTACATGACAGATCAGTCCAACATATCCATATACAGAGAGCTAGCTACATGGCAGACGAGTTCAAAATGTTCATATACAGAGAGCTAGCTACATGGCAGAGTAGTCCAACGTGTCCATATTCAGGGTAGTAACTACATGGCAAATGTGTTCAAATTTTCCATATACTGAGAGTCACCTACAGGGCAGACAAGTCCAATATGTTCATATACAGAGAGCTACCTACTTGGCAGGTCAGTCCAACATATCCATGGACAGAGAGCTGGCTATATGGCAGACGAGTGAAAAAAGTCCATATACAAAGAGCTAGCTACATGGCAGGGTACTGCAACATTTCCATATACAAAGTTCTTGCTAGAAGGCAAATGGGTCCACCTTGTCTATATACAGAGAGCTAGATATATGGCATTATAGTGCAACATTTCCATATACTGAGTTCTAGCTACATGGCAGACGTGTCCAACGTTTCCATATACTGAGAGCTAACTACAAGGCAGAGTAGTCCAACATGTCCATATACAGAGAGCTAGCTACATGGCAGACAAGTCCAATATATTCATACACAGAGAACTAGCTACATGGCAGTATAGTGCAATATTTCCATATGAAGAGTTCTAGCTACATGGCAGACAAGTCCAATGTGTTCATAAAAAGAGAGCTAACTACTTGGCAGATATGTCCAACATATCCATGTTCAGAGTTCTACCTACAAGGCAGATGAGTCCAACTTGTCTATATACAGAGAGCAAGCTACATGGCAGAGTAGTTAATCATTTCCATATACAGTGTTCTAACTCCATGAAAGAGGTGTCCAACATGTCCATATACTGAGAGCTAGCTACATGGTAGACAAGTCCAATGTGTTCATACACAGAGAACCAGCTACATGGCAGGGTAGTGCAACATTTCCATATACAGTGTTCTAGCTACATGGCGGAAATGTCCAATATGTTCATATAAAGAGAGCTAACTGCATGGCAGATATGTCCAACATATCCATGTTCAGAGTTCTAGCTACAAGGCAGATGAGTCCATCTTGTCTATATACAGAGTGCTAGCTACATGGAGGAGTAGTGCATCATTTCCATACACAGAGTTCAAGCTACATGACAGATGAGTCTAAAATGTTCATATAGTGTAAGCTAGCTACCTGGCAGAGTATTGCAATAGGTCCATATGCAGGGTACTAGCTACAGGGTAGATGAGTCCATCATGCCCATATACTGAGAGCTAGCTACATGGCACACAGGTCCAATATGTTCATATACTGATAGCTACCTACTTAGCAGTTCAGTCCAACATATCCATGTACAGAGAGCTAGCTACATGGCAGATGAGTCCAAAATGTCCATAAACATAGAGCTAGCTTCATCGCAGGTTAGTGCAACATTTGCATATACAGAGTTCTAGCTTCATGGCAGATGTGTGAAATATGTCCATATACGAGGTACTAGCTACATGGTAAATGAATCAAACATGTCCATATACTGAAAACCAGCTACATGGCAGACAAGTCCAATATGTTAATATACAGAGAGCTACCTATTTGGCAGATCAGTCCAACATATCCATGTACAGAGACCTAGCTACGTGGCAGATGAATCCAACGTGTCCATATACTTAGAGCTAGCTACATGACAGAGTAGTCCAACATGTCCATATACAAGGTACAAGCTATACGGCAGATGAGTCCAACATGTCCATATAGTGAGAGCTAGCTTCATGGCAGACAAGTCCAATACGTTCATATACAGGAAGCTAGCTACATGGCAGGGTAGTGCAACATTTGCATATAAAGATTTCTAGCTACATGGCAGATGTATCCAATGAGTCCATATATTGCGAGCTAGCTACATGACAGAGTCATCCAACATGTCCATATACAAGTTACTAGCTACATGGCAGATGAGTCCATTATGTCCAAATACACAGAACTAGCTACATGGCAGACAAATCCAATATGTTCATATACAGAGATCTACCTACTTTGTAAATCACTCCAACATATCCATGTACAGAGAGCTAGCTACACGTCAGACAAGACCAAAATGTCCTCATACAGAGAGCTAGCAACATGGCAGTGTAGTACAACATATCCAATACAGATTTATAGCTATAAGGCAGATGAGTCCAACTTGTCCATATACAGAGGTCTAGCTAAACGGCAGAGCAGTGAAAGATTTCCATATACAATGTTCTAGCTACATGGCACATATATCCAATGTGTCCATATACTGAGAGCTAGCTACATGGCAGAGTAGTA
Organism: Chrysochloris asiatica; assembly: GCF_000296735.1. Lineage (NCBI taxonomy): Eukaryota > Metazoa > Chordata > Mammalia > Afrosoricida > Chrysochloridae > Chrysochloris > Chrysochloris asiatica. Next base: position 127,124 of record NW_006409132.1, read on the forward strand.
CAACAAGTCCTTATAAAGGGTACTAGCTTCATGGCAGAGGAGTCCAAAATGTCCATTTACAGAGAGTTAGCTATATGGCAGGGTAGTTAACCATATCCATATACAGAGTTCTATCTACCAGGCAGATGAGTCCTACTTGTCTATATAGAGAGAGCTAGCTACATGGCCAAGTAGTGCATCATTTCCACATATAAAGTTCTACCTATATGACAGATGTTTCCATTGTGTCCCTATACTGAGAGCTAGATACATGGCAGACAAGTCCAATATGTTCATATACAGAGAGCTACCTAATTAGCAGATCAGTCAAACATATCCATGTACAGAGTTTTAGCTACATGGAAGATGTGACCAAGGTGTCCATTTACTGAGAGCTAGCTTCATGGCAGATCAGCCCATAATATTCATGCACAGAAAGCTAGCTACATGTCAGACGAGTCCAAAATGTCTATATACAGAGAGTTAGCTACAGGGCAAAGTAGTTCATCATTTCCATATACAGAGTTCAAGCTACATGTCAGATGTGTCCAACGTGTCCATATACTGAGACCTAGCTACATGGCAGAGTAGTTCAACATGTCCATATACAGGGTACTAGCTACATGGCAGTTGAGTCCAACATGACCTTTTATTGAGAACCAGCTACATGGCAGAAAAGTCAAATATGTTCATATACAGAGAGCTACCTCCTTGGTAGATCAGTCCAACATATCCACGTACAGAAATTTACCTACATGGCAGATGAGTCCAACGTGTTCATATACTGAGACCTACTTAAATGGAAGTGTAGTCCAACATGTTCATATACAATGAGGTAGCTACATTACAGGGTAGTGCAACATGTCTATATACAGAGTTCTAGGTACATGGCAGATGTGTCCAACGAGTCCATATACTGAGTGCTAGCTACATGTCAGAGTAGTCGTACATGTCCATATACAGGAAACTAGCTACAGGGCAGATGAGTCCATCATGTGCAAATACTGAGAGTTAGCGACATGGCAGAAAAAGCCAATATGTTCATATAGAGGTAGCTACCTACTTTGCACATCACTCCAACATATCCATGTACAGAGAGTTGGCTTCATGACAGACGAGTCCAAAATGTCCATATACAGAGAGCTATCTACATGGCAATGTAGTACAACATTTCCATATACAGAGTTCTAGCTACAAGACAGATGAGAACAACTTGTCTATATACAGAGAGCTAGCTACATGGGAGAGTAGTGCAAGATTTCCATTTACAGAGTTCTAGCTACTTGGCAGTTTTGTCCAACATGTCCATATACTGAGAGCTAGCTACATGGCAGAGTAGTCCAACAAGTCCATATACAGGGTACTAGCTACATGGCAGAGGAGTCTAAAATGTCCTTTTACAGAGACCTAGCTATATTTCAGGGTAGTGCACCATTTCCATATGCAGAGCTCTAGCTACAAGGTAACTGAGTACAACTTGTCTACATACAGAGAGCTAGCTACATGGCAGACAAGTCAAATATGTTCGTATACAGAGAGGTAGCTACATGGCAGATATGTCCAACATATCAATTTTCAGATACCTAGCTACATGTCAGACAAATCCAAAATGTCCATATACAGAGAGCTAGCTACAAGGCATAGTAGTTCAAAATGTACATATACAGGGTACAAGTTACATGGCAGATGAGTCCAACATGACCATATACTGAGATCCAGCAACATGGCAGAGAAGTCCAATATGTTCATATACAGAGACCTACCTACTTGGCAGATCTGTCTAACATATCTATGTACAGAGAGTTACCTCCATGGTAGATGAGTCCAACGTGTCCATATACTGAGAGCTAGCTACATGGCTGAGTAGTCCAACATGTCCATAAACAGGGTACAAGCTGCATGGCAGATGGGTCCTACATGTCCATATACTGAGAGCTAGCTATATGGCAGACAAGTCCAATATGTTCATGTACAATGAGCTACCTACATTGCAGGGTAGTACAACATTTCCATATACAGAGTTCTAGCTACATGGCAGATGTGACCAAGGTGTCCATATACTGAGAGCTAGCTACATGGCAGAGTAGTCCAACATTTACATATACAGGGTACGAGCTACAAGGCAAATGTGCCCAATATATCCATATACTTAAAGCTAACTACATTTAGAGCTAGCTATATGGCAGACAAGTCCAATATGTTCATGTACAATGAGCTACCTACATTGCAGGGTAGTACAACATTTCCTTATACAGAGTTGTAGTTACATGGCAGATGTGTCTAACATGTACATATACTGAGAGCTAGCTACATAGCAGAGTAGTCCAATATGTCCACATAGTGGGAGCTACATACATGGGAGAAGTCCAATATGTTCACATACAGGGAGCTAACTAATTATCAGATCAACCCAACATATCCATGTACAGAGAGCTAGCTACATGGCAGATGTTTCCAACTTGACCATAGACTGAGAGCTACCTACATGTCAGATCAATCTAAAATATCCATGCTCAGAGAACTAGTGACATATCAGACAAATCCAAAATGTTTATATACAGAGAGTGAGCTACATGCCAGAGTAGTGCATCATTTCCATATACAGGGTTCTAGCTACGTGGCAGATGAGTCCAACATGTCCATAAACTGAGAGTTAGCTACCTGGCAATCAAGTCCCATATGTTTATATACAGAGAACTAGTTATATGGCATGGTAGTGCAACATTTCCATATACAGAGTTCTAGCTACTTGGCAGATGTGTTCAATGTGTCCACATATTTAAAGCTCACTACATTTCAGAGTACACCAACATGTCCAAATTCAGGGTATTAGCTACAAGGCAGATGTTTCCAACATATCCATATACTGAGAGCTAGCTACATGGCAGACAAGTCCAATATGTTCATATACAAAGAGTTACCTACTTGATAGATCAGTCAACATATCCATGAATAGAGTTCTACCTACATGGCAGATGTGTCTAATGTATCCTTATACTGAGAGCTAGCTATATGGTAGATCAGCCCAAAAAATCCTAGCACAGAGAGCTAGTTACATGTCAGATGAGTCCAAAATGTCCATATACAGTAGTTTATCTTTACCATATACAGAGTTGTAGCTACATGGCAGATGGGTCCAACATGTCCATATATTGAGAGCTAGATACATGGCAGACAAGGCCCTTATGATGATATACAGAGAGCTACATACTAGGCAGATCAGTCCAACATATCCATGTACAGAGAGCAAACTACATGCAAGATGTGTCCAAGTATCCTTACACTGAGATCTATCTACATGGCAGACAAGTCCTATATGTTCATATATAGAGAGCTATCTACTTGACAGATCAGTCCAACATATCCATGTACAGAGAGCTAGCTACATGGCAGAGTAGTACAACATGTCCATATACAGGGTACTGACTACATGACATGTATGTCCAAATACTGAGAGCTTGCTTCATGTCAGACAAGTCAAATATGTACATATACAGAGAGCTAACTACTTGGCAGATCAATTCAACATACCCATGTACAGAATTCTAGTTACATGGCAGATGTGTCCAAAGTTTCCATATACTGAGAGCTACCTACCCTGCAGATCAGTCTAAAATATCCATTTACAGAGAGCTAGCTACAAGTGAGAAGAGTCCAAAATATCCATATAGTGAGATCTAGCTACATGGCAGGGTAGTGCATCATTTCCATATACAGAGTTCTAGCTACATGGCAGATGAGTCCAACATGTCCATATACTGAAAGCTGGCTACATGGCAGATAATTCCATTTTGTTCATATACAGAGAGTGACCTACTTGACAGATCAATCGAACATATCCATGTACAGAGTTCTAGCTACATGGCAGATGTGTCCAATGTGTCCATATACTGAGACCTAAGTACATGTCAGATCAGTCCAAAATATTCATGCACAGAGAGCTAGCTACATGTCACAAGAGTCCAAAATGTCCATATACAGAGAGAAAGCTACATGCCAATGTAGTGCATCTTTCCATACACAGAGTTCTAGCTACACGTCATATGAGACCAAAATGTCCATATATTGAGAGCTAGCTACAAGACAGACAAGTCCAATATGTTCATATACAAAGAGCTACCTACTTGGCAGATCATTCCAACATATCCATGTACAGAGAGCTATCTACATGACAGAGAATTGCAACATTCCATATACAGTGTTCTAGCTACAAGGCAGATGAGTTCAATTTGTCAATATACAGAGAGCTAGCTACACAGCAGAGTAGTACAACATTTCCATATACAGAATTCTAGCTCCATGACAGATTAGTCCAAAGTGTCCATATACTGAAAGGTACCTAAATGGTAGATCAGCCCAAAATATCCATGCACCGAGAGCTACATGGCAGGGTAGTGCAACATTTCCATATACAGAGTCCTAGATACAATGCAGAAGAGTTCAACTCGTCTGTATACAGACAGCTAGCTACATTGCAGAGAAGTCTATCATGTCCATATAAAGAATACCAATACCTGACTAATGAGTCCAACGTGTGCATATACTGAGAGATCAGTAAAAAATGTGCATAGACACAGAGCTAACTACTTAGAAAATAAGTCTAACATATCCAAGTACAAAGAGTCAGTTACGTGGCAGACGAGTCCAACACTTCCATATACAGAGAGCTAGTTACATGGCAGTGTATTGAAACATTTACATACACAGAGTTCTAGCAAATGGCAGAGGTATGCAACGTGTACATATACTGAGAGCTAGCTACAAGGCAGAGTAATCCCACATGTCTATGTACTGGGTACTAGCTAGATGGCAGATGAGCCCAACATGTCAATAAACCGAGAGCTAGCTACATAGCAGACAAGTCCAATATATTCATATACAGAGAGCTACCTACTTGGCAGATCAGTCCAACATATCCATTTACAGAGAGCTAGCTACATGGCTGGGTAGTGCAACATTTCCATATACAGAGTTTTAGCTACAATGCAGATGAGTCCAACTTGTCAATATACTAAGAGCTAACTACATGTCAGGGTAGTCCAACATGTCCACATAGAGGGTAATAGCTACATGGAAGATGAGTCCAACATGTCCATATAGTGGAGCTAGTTACATGGCAGACAAGTCCAATAAGTTCATGTACAGAGAGCTAGCTACATGGTAGGGTAGTGCCACATTTCCATATACAGAGGTCTAGTTACAATGCAGATGAGCCCAAGTTTTCCATATACAGGGAGCTATCCACATGGCTGACGAGTCCAAAGTGTTCATATACTGAGAGTTGGCTACATGGCTGAGTAGTCCAACATATCCATATAAAGAGTACTGGCTACTTGGATAATGAGTCCAAATTGTCCATATACTGACAGCTAGCTACGTGTCAGAGTACTCCAACATGTCCATATACAGAGTACTAGCTACATGGCAGATGTGTCCATCATGTCCATATACTGAGAGCTATCTACATGGCAGACAAGTCCAATATGTCCATATACGAATAGCTACCTACTTAGCAGATCAGTACAACATTTCCATGTACAGAGAGCTAGCTACATGTCAAAAGGGTCCAAAATGTCCATATACATAGAGCTTGCTACATGGCACAGTAGTGCAACATTTCAATATACAGAGTTCTACCTACAAAGCAGATGTGTCCAAGTGTCCATATACTGAGGGCTACCTACATGGCAGATAACTCCAAAATATTCATGTACAGAAAGCTATCTAAAAGTCAGACGAATCCTAAATATACATATTGTGAGAGCTAGATAGATGGCAGACAAGTCCAATGTGCTTATATATAGAGAGGTACATACTTGGCAGATCAGAACAACATATACATGTATAGTGTTCTAGCTACAAGGCAAATGAGCCCAACTTGTGTATATACAAAGAGCTAGCCCCATGGCAGTGTAGTGCAATATTTCCATATACAGAGATCTGGCTACATGGCTGAGGTGCTCAACGTGTCAAAATACTGAGAGCTACCTAAATAGCAGAGGATTCCAACATGTCCATACACAGGATACTAGCTACATAACAGATGAGTACAACCTGTCCAAATACTGAGAGCTAGCTACATGGCAGACAAGTCCAATATGTTCACATACAGAGAGCTACCTACTTGGCAGATCAGAAAAAGATATCTATGTACAGAGAGCTAGCTTCATGGCAGACGAGTACAAAATGTCCATGTACAGAGAGCTAGCTACAAGGCAGGGTAGTGTAACATTTCCATATACAGACTTATAGCTACAAGGCAGATAAGTCCAACTTGTCTATATACAGAGAGCTAGCTACATGGCAGAGTAGTGAAACATATCGATATATAGAGATCTGGCTACATGTCAGATATGTGCAACATGTCCATATACTGACAGCTACCTACATAGCAGATAAATCGAACATGTCCATATAGAGGGTACTAGCTACATGACAGGTGTTTCCAACGTGTCCAGATACTGAGAGCTAGCTACATGGCAGAAAAGTACAAAATATTAATATACAGAGAGCTACCTACTTAGCAGATCAGTGCAACTTATCCATGTACAGAGAGCTAGCTACATGGCATACGAGTCCAAAATGTCCATATACAGAGAGCTAGCTACATTGCAGAGTAGTGCAACATTTCCATATACATAGTTCAAGCTACATGGCAGGTGAGTTCAAAGTATTCATATACTGAGAGCTAACTACATGACAGAGTAGTCCAACATGTCCATATAAAGAGTACAAGTTACATGGCTCATGAGTCCAAATGTCCATATACTGAGAGGTAGGTACATGACAGACTAGAACAATATGTTCATATACAGAGAGCTACCTACTTGGCAGATGAGTCCAACATATCCATGTACAGAGAGCTAGCTACATGTCAGAAGAGTCCAAAATGTCCATATACAGAGAACTAGCATCATGGCAGGGTAGTGCAACATTTCCATATAAAGAGTTTTAGCTACAAGGCAGATGATCCCAAATGTCCATATACAGAGAGCTAGCCACATATCAGATGAGTCCAAAGTGTTCATACACTGAGAGTTGGCTACATCACAGAGTAGTCCAACATGTCCATATAAAGAGTACTAGCTACCTGGATAATGAGTCCAACAAGTCCATATAAAGAATACTAGCTACCTGGATAATGAATCCAACATGTCCATATACTGACAGCTAGCTACATGGCATGGTAGTGCAACATTTCCATATGCAGAGTTCTAGCTACAAGACAGATTTGTCCAAAGTGTCCATATACTGAGTGCTACCTACATGGTAGATCTGTCCAAAATATCCATGCACAGAGAGCTATCTACATGTGAGACGAGTCCAAAATGTCTATATACAAAAAGCGAGCTACATGGCAGAGTAGTGCATCAATTCTATATACAGAGTTCACGCTACATTGCAGATGAGTCCAACTTGTCTATATGCTGAGAGCTAGCTACATGGCAGGACAGTGCAACTTTTCCATATATGAGTTCTAGCTACAAGGGAGATGAGTCCAACTTGTCTATATACTGAGAGCTAGCTAAACAGCAGAGTAGTGCAACATTTCCATATACAGAGTTCTAGCTACAAGACAGATGAGTCTAACTAGCCTATATACAGAGAGCTAGCTAAACAGCAGAGTAGTGCAACATTTCCATATACAGAGTTCCAGGTACAAGGCAGGTGTTTCCAACGTGTCCATATTCTGAGAGCTACCTACATGGCAGAGTAGTGCCACATTTCCATATACAGAGTTTTAGCTACATGGCAGATCAGTCCAACATATCCATGTACGGAGAGCTAGCTACATGGCAGACAAGTCCAAAATGTCCATATACAGAGAGCTAACTACATGGCAGGTTAGTGCAACATTTCCATATATAGAGTTCTAACTACAATGCAGATGAGTCGATCTTGTCTATATACAGAGAGCTAGCTATATTGAAGAGTAGTCCCACGTGTCCATATAAAGAGTATTAGCTTCCTGGCTAATGAGTCCAACGTGTCCATATACAGAGAGCTAGCTACATGGTAGACAAGTCCAATATGTTCATATTTAGAGAGCTACCTACTTGGCAGATCAGTCCAACATATCCATGTACTGAGAGTTAACTATTTGGTAGAAAAGTCCAAATGTTCATATACAGTAAGCTAGCTACATGGCACGGAAGTGCAACATTTCCATATACAGAGTTCTAGCTACAATGCAGATAAGTCCAACTTGACTAAATACAGAGAGCTAGCTACATTGCAGAGAAGTTTAACATGTCCATATAACGAGTACCAGCTACCTGTCTAATGAGTCCAACCTGTCCATATACTGAGAGATAGCAACATGGCAGATCAGTCTAAAATGTCCATATACAGAGAGCTAGCTACATGGCAGGGTAGTGCAACATTTCCATATACAGAGTTATTGCTACAAGGCAGATGAGTCCAACTTGTCTTTATACAGAGAACTATCTGCATGGCATGGTAGTGCAATATTTCCATATACAATTCTAGCTACAGGGCAGATGAGTCCAACTTGTCTATATACGGAGAGCTAACTACTTGGCAGCATAGTCCAACATGTCCATAAACAGGATACTAGCTGCATGGCAGATGAGTGCAACATGTCTATATACTGGAGCTAGCTACATGGCAGATAAGTCCAATATGTTCATGGACAGAAAGCTCTCTACATGGTAGGGTAGTGCAACATTTCCCTATACAGAGTTCTCGCTACATGACAGATATGTCCAACTTGCCCATATACTGAGAGATAGCTACAAGAAAGAGTAGTTCAACATGTCCATATACAGGGTACTAGCTAAATGGCAGATGTGTCCAACATGACCATATACTGAGGGCAGAGAAGTCCAATATGTCCATATACGGATAGCTACCTACTTGGCAGATCAATCCAACATATCCATGTACAGAGAGCTAGCTACATGTCAAAAGGGTCCAAAATGTCCATATACAGAGAGCTTGCTACATGGCAGAGTATTGTAACATTTCAATATACCGAGTTCTACCTACAAGGCAGATGTGTCCAATGTGTCCATATATTGAGAGATAACTACATGGCAGATCACTCCAAAATATTCATGCACAGAAAGATATCTACAAGTCAGACAAATTCAAAATATCCATATACTGAGAGCTAGCTAGATGGCAGACAAGTCCAATATGTTCATATACAGAGAGCTACATACTTGGCAGATCAGTCCAACATATCCACGTATAGAGTTCTAGCTACAAGGCACATGAGTCCAACTTGTGTATATACAGAGAGCTAGCTCCATGGCAGAGTAGTACAATATTTCCATACACAGAGTTCTAGCTACATGGCATATATGTCCAACATGTCAAAATACTGAGAGCTACCTACATGGCAGAGAATTCCAAAATGTCCATACCCAGGCTACTAGCTACATAACAGATGAGTACAACCTGTCCAAATACTGAGAGCCACCTACATGGTAGAGAGTCCAATATGTTCATATACAGAGAGCTACCTACTTGGCAGATCAGACCAACATATCTATGAACAGAGAACGGCCTTCATGGCAGACGAGTCCAAAATGTCCATATACAGAAAACTAGGAACAAGGCAGGGTAGTGCAACATTTACATATACAGAGTTTTAGTTTCAAGGCAGATGAGTCCAACTTGTCTATATACTGAGAGCTAGCTATATGGCAGACAAGTCCAATATGTTAATATACAGAGAGCTACCTGCTTGGTAGATCAGTTCAACATATCCATGTAAACAGAGCTAGCTTCATGGAAGACGAGTCCAAAATGTCCATATACAGAGAGCTAAGTATATGACAGGGTAATGCAACATTACCATTCACAGAGTTCTAGCTACAAGGCAGATGAGACCAACTTGTCTATATACAAAGAGCTAGCTACATGGCAGAGTAGTGCAACATTTCCATATACAGAGTTCTAGC
>NW_006409132.1:137131-141175 GCF_000296735.1 Chrysochloris asiatica
AGCTACATGGCAGAGTAGTGCAACATTTCCATATACAGAGTTCTAGCTACATGGCAGATGTGTCCAACGTGTCCATATACTGAGAACGAGCTACATGGCAGAGTAGTCCAACAATTCCATATGCAGTGTACTAGCTACCTGGCAGATGAGTTCAACATATCCATATACTGAGAGTTAGCTACAAGGCAGACAAGTCCAATATGTTCATATACAGATACCTATCTATATGGCAGGTTAATGCAACATTTCCATATACAGAGTTCTAGCTACAAGGCAGATGAGTCCAACTCATCTATATACTGAGAGCTAGCTACATGGCTGACAAGTCCAATATGTTCACGTACAGAGAGCTATCAACTTGGCAGATCAGTCCAACATATCCATTTTCACAGAGCAGGCTACATGATAGACTAGTCCTAAATGTCCATATACAGAGAGCTAGTTACATGGCAGAGTAATGCAACATATCCGTACACAGAGTACCAGCTATAAGACAGATGAGTCCAACATATCTAAACTCTGAGAGCCAGCGACATGTCAGACAAGTCCAATATATTCATATACAAAGAGCTACCTACTTGGAAGATCAGTCAAATATATCCATGCACAGAGATCTAGCTACATGGCAGACGAGTGCAAAATGTCCATTTACAGAGAGCTAACTATATGGCACGTAAGTGCAACGGTTCCACATACAGAGTGCTTACTAAAAGCAGATGAGTACAACTTGTCTATATAGAGAGAGTTGACTACTTGGCAGAGAAGTGTAACATTTCCATTTGCAGAGTTCTATCTACAAGGCAGATGAGTCCAAATTGTCTATATACAAAGAGCTAGCTACATAGCAGAGTAGTGCAACATTTCCATATACAGAATTCTAGCTACATGGCATATGTGTCCAACTTGTCCATATACTGAGAGGTAGCTACATGGCAGAGTAGTCCAACATGTCCATATACAGTGTACTAACTACATGGCAGATGAGTGCAACCTGTCCATATACTGAGAGCTAGCTACATGGCATACATGTCCAATATGTTCATATACAAATATCTAGCTACATGGCAGGGGAGAGCAACATTTCCATATACAGAGTTCTACCTACAAGGCAGATGAGTCCAACTTGTCTATATACTGAGAGCTAGCTACATGACAGACAATTCCAATATGTTCATGTACAGAGAGCCACCAATATGGCATATCAGTCCAACATATCCATGTACAGAGAGCTAGCTACATGCAAAGTAGTGCAACATTTCCATATACAAAGTTCTAGCTACATGGCAGATGTGTCCAACGTGTCCATATACTGACAACGAGCTACATGGCAGAGTAGTCCAACAATTCCATACGCAGAGTTCTAGCTACAAGGCAGATGAGTCCAACTTGTCCATATACAGCAAGCTAGCTACATGGCAGACTAGTGCAACATTTCCATATGCAGAGTTCTAGCTACATGGCAGATGTGTCCATCTTTTCCATAAACAGAGAGGTCGCTATATGGCAGAGTAGTCCAACATGTCCATTTACTTAGAGCTACCTACATGGCAGACAAATGCAATATGATCATAAACACAGAGCTAGGTACAGGGCAGTGTAGTGCAACATTTCCATATACAGAGTTTTTGTTTCAAGGCAGATGAATCCAACTTGTCTATATGCTGAGAGCTAGCTATATGGCAGAGTAGTACAACATTTCCTTATACAGAATTCTAGCTACATGGCAGATGTGTCCAACTTGTCCACATACTGAGAACTGGCTACACGGCAGAATAGTCCAAAATGTCCATTTACAGGGTACTAGCTACATGGCAAATGAGTCCAACATGTCCATATACAGCAAGCTAGCTACATGGCAGACTAGTGCAACATTTCCATATACAGAGTTCTAGCTACAAGGGAGATGAGTCCAACTTGTCTATATACAAAGAGCTAACTACATGGCAGGGTAGTCCAACATGTCCATATACAGGGTATTATCTACATGGCAGATGAGTCCAGCATGTCCATATACTGAGAGCTAGTTACATGGAAGACATGTCCAATATGATCATGTACAGAGAGCTAGCTATATGACAGGGTAGTGCAACATTTCAATATACAGTGTTATAGCTCATGGCTGATCTTTCCAACGTGTCCATATATTGCGACCTACCTACATGACCGATCACTCCAAAATATTCATGCACAGAGAGTTATCTACAAGTCAGACGAGTCCAAAATATCCATATATTGAGAGTTAGCTAGATGGCAGACAAGTCCAATATGTTCATATACAGAGAGTAACATACTTGGCAGATCAGTCCAACATATCCATGTACAGAGTTCTAGCTTCAAGGCAGATAAGTCCAACTTCTGTATATACGGAGAGCTAGCTCCATTTCAGAGTAGTGAAATATTTCCATATACAGAGTTCTAGCTACATGGCAGATGTGTCCATCATGTCCAAATACTGAGAGCTACCTACATGGCAGAGTATACCAACATGTCCTTACACAGGGTCCTAGCTATGTAACAGATGAGTACAACCTGTCCAAATACTGAGAGCTAGCTACACGGCAGAGAAGTCCAACATGTTCATACACAGATACCTACCTACTTGGCAGATCAGACCAACATATCCATGTATAGAGAACAAGCTTCATGGCAGACGAGTCCAAAATGTCCATATACAGAGAGCTAGCTACATGGCAGAGTAGTGCAACATATCCATATACAGACATCTAGCTACATGGCATAGATGTCCAACGTGTCCATATAGTGACAGCTACCTACATAGCAGATCAGTCCAACATGCCCATATAGAGGGTACTAGCTACATGGCAGGTGTTTACAATTTGTCCATATACTGAGAGCTATCTACATGGCAGATCAGTACAAAATATCCATGAACAGAGAGCTAGCTACATGGCATAGGAGTCCAAAATGTCCATATACAGAGAGCTAGATACACGGCAGATGAGTCCAAAGTGTTCATATACAGACAGCTAGCTGCATGGCAAAGTAGTCCAACATGTCAATATAAAGAGTTCCAGCTACCTGGGTAATGTGTCCAACATGTACATATACTGAGAGATAGCGACATGGCAAAAAATCCAATATGTTCACATACAGATAACTACCTACTTGGCACATCAGTACAATATATCCATGTATGGACAGCTAGCTGCATGACCGATAAATCCAAAATGATCATATACAGAGAGCTAGCTAGATGGCAGGGTAGTGCAACATTTCCATATACAGAGTTATAGCTACATGGCAGATGTGTCCAATGTGTCCATATGGTTAGAGCTAGCTACATTGCAGGATAGTGCAATAGTTCCATATACAGTGGTCTAGCTACAAGGCAGATGAGTCCAACTTGTCTATATACAGAGACCTAACTACATAGCAGGGTAGTCCAACATGTCCATATACAGGGCACTAGCTACATAGCAGATGAGTCCAACATGTCCATATACTGAGAGCTAGCAACATGGCAGACAAGTCCAATATGTTTATGTACAGAGAGCTAGCTACATGGTTGTTGTTGTTATGTGCCATCGAGTCGGTTCCGACCCATAGCGACCCTATATAGGGTTTCCGAGGGTGTAAATCTTTACGGGAGTAGAAAGCCTAATCTTTCTCCCGCAGAGCACCTGGTAGTTTTGAACCGCTGACCTTAAGGTTTGCAGCCCGATTCGTAACCACTACGCTACCAGAGCTCCTTAGCTACAGGGTAGGGTGGTGCAACATTTCCAAATACACACTTTTTGCTACATGACAGATGTGTCCAACGTGCCCATATATTGAGAGCTAGCAACATGGCAGAGTAGTCCAACATGTCTATATACAGGATATTAGCTACATATCAAGTTAGTCCAACATGTCCATATACAGAGAGCTTGCTACACGGAAGAGGCGTCTAACTTGTCTAGATACCGTAGTCTAGCTAAATGGCAGAGTAGTGCAACATTTCCATATACAGAGTTGTAGCTACAAGGCAGATGAGTCCAACATGTCCATATATTGAGAGCTAGCTGCATGGCAGATCTGTTGAAA
>NW_006409132.1:141598-143370 GCF_000296735.1 Chrysochloris asiatica
CCATGCACAGAGAGGAAGTACATGTCAGACGACCATGCACAGAGAGGAAGTACATGTCAGACGAGTCCAATATGTCCATATACTGAGAGATAGCTACATGTCAGATGAATCCAAAATGTCCATACACAGAGAGCTAGCTACATGCAAGAGTAGTGTAACATTTCCATTTAGAGAGTTCAAGTTAAATGGCAGATGAGTCCAAATTGATCATATACTGAGAGCTTGCTATAAGGCAGAGTAGTCCAACAAGTCCATATACAGGGTAGTAGCTTCATGGCAGATGTGTCCAACGTGTCCATTTACTGAGAGCAACCTACATGGCAGATCAGTCAAAAATATCCATGCACAGAGAGTTAGCTACATGGCATACGAGTCCAAAATGTATATATACAGATAGTTAGCTACATGGCAGATAAGTGCAACTTTTCCATATAGAAAGTTCTAGCTACATGGCTGATTTTTCCAACATGTCCATATACTGAGAGCTACCTACATGGGAGATCACTCCAAAATATCCATGCACAGAGAGCTATCTACAAGTCCAAAATATCCATATACTGAGAGCTAGCTAGATGGCAGACAAGTCCAATATGTTCATATACAGAGAGTTACATATTTGGCAGATCAGTCCAACAAATCCATGTACAGAGTTCTAGCTATGAGGCAGATGAGTCCAACTTGTTTATATACGGAGAGCTAGCTCCATGGCAGAGTAGTGCAATATTTCCATATACAGAGTTCTAGATACATTCCATATGTGTCCAACGTGTCCATATACTGAGAGCTACCTACATGGCAGAGTATTCCAACATGTCCATACACAGGCTACTAGCTACATAACAGATGAGTACAACCTGTCCAAATAATGAGAGCTAGCTACATGGCAGACAAGTCCAATATGTTCATATACAGAGATCTACCTACTTGGCAGATCACACCAACATATCTATGTACAGAGAGCTAGCTTCATGACAGACGAGTCCAAAATATCCATATACAGAGAGCTAGCAACATGGCAGAGCTGTGCAACTTATCCATATACAGCGATCTACCTACTTGGCAGATCAGACCAACATATCTATGTACAGAGAGCTAGCTTCATGGCAGACGAGTCCAAAATATCCATATACAGAGAGCTAGCAACATGGCAAAGTAGTGCTATATATCCATATACAGATATCTAGCTACATGGCACATATGTCCAAAATGTCCATATACTGAGAGCTACCTACATAGCAGATCAGTCCAACATGTCCACATACAGGGTATTAGCTTCATGGCAGGTGTTTCCAACGTGTCCATATACTGAGAGCTAGCTACATGACAGACAAGTCCCATATGTTCATACACAGAGAGCTACCTACTTGGCAGATCAGTTCAAAATAGTCATGTACAGGGAGCTAGCTACTTGACAGATGAGTCCAATATGTCCATATACTGGAGCTAGCTGCATGGCAGACAAGTCCAATATGTTGATGTACAGAGAGCTAGCTACATGGTAGCATGGTAGGGTAGTGAAACGTTTCCATATACAGAGTTCTAGCAACATGACAGATGTGTCCAACTTGCCCATATACTGAGAGATACCTATGTGGCAGAGTAGTCCAACATGTCCATATATAGGGTACTAGATGGATGTCAGAAGAGACTCTGAAACTTGATCTCCAACGTAGAGAAGCCAAAGCAAATGGAAAAATTGAAGAGGTGCAAGAGCTGAACAGGTAATTTCAAAGATCAGCTCGAGAAGATAAAGCCAAATACTATAATAAAAT
>NW_006409132.1:144960-152210 GCF_000296735.1 Chrysochloris asiatica
AGCGGTGGTGAGGTTGGCCCAGGATCGAACATTGTTTCGTTCTGCTGTGCATGGGGTCGCTATGAGTCGATTCTGACTCTATGGCACCTGACAACAACAACAACAACAAAGCTACATGGCAGATGAGTCCAACATGTCCATATACTGAGAGCTAGCTACATGGCAGAAAAGTTCAATATGTTCATATACAGAGAGCTACCTACTTGGCAGATCAGTCCAACATATCCATGTACAGAGAGCTACCTATATGTCAAAAGGGTCCAAAATGTCCATATACAGAAAGCTTGCTACATGGCAGAGTAGTGCAGCATTTCCATATAAAGACTTCTATCTACAAGGCAAATGTGTCTAACGTGTTCATATACTGAGAGCTAGCTACATGTCAGAGTAGTGCAACATTTCCATGTGCAGAGTTCGAGCTACAAGGCAGATGTGCCCAACGTGTTCTTATACTGGGAGCTAACTACATGCCAAATCAGTTCAAAATATACATGCACAGAGAGCTAGCTACAAGTCAGACGTGTCCAAAATGTCCATATAGAGAAACCTAGCTACACGGCAGAGTAGTGCATCGTTTCCATATACAGAGTTCAAGTTACATGGCAGATGAGTTCAAAGTGTTAATATACTGAGAGCTAGCTACATGGCAGAGTAGTACAAAACGACCATATAAAAAGTAGTAGCTACCTGGCTAATGAGTCCAAATGTCCATATACTGAGAGCTAGCTACACGGCAGACAAGACCAATTTGTTCATATACAGAGAGCTACCTACTTGGAAGATCAGTCCAACATATACATATACAGAGAGCTAGCCACATGGCAGGTGAGTACAAAGTGTTCATATACTGAGAGCTGGCTACATGGCCGAGTAGTCCAACATGTCCATATAAACAGTACTAGCTACCTGGATAATGAGTCCAACATGTCCATATACTGAGAGCTAGCTACATGGCAGAGTATTCCAACATGTCCATATACCGGGTACTAGCTACATGGCAGACGAGTCCAATATGTTCATATAAAGATAGTTACTTACTTGGCAGTTCAGTTCAACATATCCATGTACAGAGCGGTAGTTACATAGCAGCCAAGTCCAAAATGTCCATATAGAGAGAACTAGCTATATGGCAGTGTAGTGCAACATTTCCACATACAGAATTCTAGCTACAAGACAGATTTGTCCAAAGTGTCTATCTAGTGAAAGCTACCTACATGGTAGGTCAGTCCAAAGTATCCATGCACAGAGAGCTATCTACATGTGAGTCGAGTCCAAAATGTCCATATACAGAGAGCTAGCTACATGGCTGAATAGTGCATCAATTCCATATACAGAGTTCACGCTACATGACAGATGACTCTAACTTGTCTATATGCTGAGAGCTATCTACATGGCAGTACAGTGAAACATTTCCATATACAGAGTTCTTGCTACAAGGGAGATGAGTCCAACTTGTCTATATACAGAGAGCTAACTACATGGCAGGGTAGTCCAACATGTCCATATACAGGGTATTAGCTACATGGCAGATGAGTCCAGCATGTCCATATACTGAGAGCTAGCTACATGGCAGACAAGTCCAATATGTTCATGTACAGAGAGCTAGCTACATGACAGGGTAGTGCAACATTTCAATATACGGAGTTCTAGCTACATGGCAGATATTTTTAACGTTTCCATATGCTGAGAGCTACTTACATGACAGATCACTACAAAATATTTATGCACAGAGAGTTATCTACAAGTCAGACGAGTCCAAAATATCCATATACTGAGAATTAGTTAGATGGCAGACAAGTCCAATATGTTCATATACAGAAAGCTACATACTTGTAAGATCAGTCCAACGTATCCCTGTACAGAGTTCTAGCTACAAGGCAAATGAGTCCAACTTGTGTATATACAGAGAGCTAGCTCCATGGCAGAGTAGTGCAAGGTTTCCATACACAGAGTTCCAGTTCCATGGCAGATGTGTCCAACATGTTGAAATACTGAGAGTACCTACATGACAGAGTATCCCAACATGTCCATTCACAGAGTACTAGTTACATAACAGATGATTACAACCTGTCATAATAATGAGAGCTAGCTACATGACAGACAAGTCCAATATATTCATATACAGAGACCTACGTACTTGGCAGATCAGACCAACATATCTATGTACAGAGAGTTAGCTTCATGGCAGAGGAGTCCAAAATGTCCATATACAGAGAGCTACCTACATAGCAGATCAGTCCAATATGTCCACATACAGGGTAGTAGCTACATGACAGGCGTTTCCAACGTGTGCATATACTGAGAGCTAGCTGCATGGCAGACAAGTCCAATATGTTCATATACAGAAAGCTACATACTTAGTAGATCAGTCCAAAATAGCCGTGTACAGGGAGTTAGATACATAGCAGATGAGTCCAAAATAAACAACTACAGAGAGCTAGCTACATGGCAGGGGAGTGCAACATTTCCATATTTAGAGTTCTAGTTACAAGGAAGATGAGTCTTAATTGTCCATATACAGGAAGCTAGATATATGGCACGGTAGTGCAACATTTCCAAATAAAGTGTACTAGCTACAAGGCAGATGAGTACTACATGTCCATATACTGAGAGCTAGCTACATGGCAGAGTAGTGCAACATTTCCATATACAGAGATCGAGCTACATGGCAGAAGTATCCAACATGTCCACATACTGAGAGCTACCTACATGGCAGATCAGTACAACATATCCATGAACACAGAACTAGCTACAAGGCAGAGGAGTACAAAATGTCCATATACAGAGAGCTAGCTACATGACAGAGTAGTGCATAATTTTCATATACAGAGTTCAAGCTACATGGCAGTTGAGTCCAAAGTGTTCATATACTGAGAGCTAGCTACATCGGAAAGTAGTCTAACATGTCCATATAAAGAGTACTAGCTACCTGGCTAATGAGTCCAACAAGTCCATATACTGAAAGCTAGCTCCATGGCAGAAAAGTCCAATATGTTCATATACAGATAACTACCTACTTGGCAGAACAGTACAATATATCCATGTACATAGAGCTTGCTACATGACCGACATATCCAAAATGTCCATATACAGATAGCTAGCTAGATGGCAGAGTAGTGCAACATTTCCATATACAGAGTTCGAGCTACATGGTAGATGTATCCAACATGTCCACATACTGAAAGTTACCTACATGGCAGATCAGTACAAAATATCCATGAACAGAGAGCTAGCTACAAGGCAGAGGAGTACAAAATGTCCATATACAGAGAGCTAGCTACATGGCAGAGTAGTGCATAATTTCCATATACAGAGTTCAAGCTACATGGCAGATGAGTCCAAAGTGTTCATATACTGAGAGCTAGCTACATGGGAAAGTAGTCCAACATGTCCATATAAAGAGTACTAGCTACCTGGCTAATGAGTTCAACGTGCCCATATACTAAGAGCTACCTACATGGCAGATCGGTCCAAAATATCCATGCACAGAGAGCTAGCTACATGTCATATGAGTCCACAATGTCCATATCCTGAGAGATAGCTACATGTCAGATGATTCCAAAGTGTCCATAGAGAGAGAGCTAGCTGCATGGAAGAGTAGTGTAATATTTCCATATAGAGAGTTCAAGCTAAATGGCAGATGAGTCCAAAGTGTTCATATATGAGAGCTTGCTACATGGCAGAGTAGTCCAACATATCCATATACAGGGTAGTAGCTTCATGGCAGATGTGTCCAACGTGTCCATATAATGAGAGCAATCTACATGGCAGATCATTCCAAAATATCCATGCACAGAGAGCTAGCTACATGGCAGACGAGTCCAAAATGTCCATATACAGAGAGCTACCTACATGTAGCTACATATACAGAGAGCTAGCTACATGGCAGAGTAGTGAATAATTTCCATATACAGAGTTCAAGCTACATGGCAGATGAGTCCAAAGTGTTCATATACTGAGAGCTAACTACATGGGAAAGTAATCCAACATGTCCATATAAAGTGTACTAGCTACCTGGCTAATGAGTCCAACATGTCCATATGCTGAGAGATAGATACATGGCAGAAAAGTCCAATATGTTCATATACAGAGCGCTTGCTACATGACCAACAAATCCAAACTGTCCATATACAGAGAGCTAGCTAGATGGCAGGGTAGTGCATCATTACCACATACAGAATTCCAGCTCCATGGCAGATGTGTCCAACGTGCCCATATACAGAGAGCTAGCTACATGGTGGGGTAGTGCAACATTTCAATATACAGAGTTCTAGCTACATGACAGATGTGTCCAACGTGCCCCTATACTGAGAGTTAGCAACATGGTAGAGTAATCCAACATGTCCATATACAGGGTACTCTCTACATGGCAGATCTTTCCAACGTGTCCATATACTGAGAGCTACTTACATGGCAGATCAGTCCAAAATATCCATGCACAGAGAGCTATCTACAAGTAAGATGAGTCCAAAATATCCATATACTGAGAGCTAACTAGATGGCAGACAAATCCAATATGTCCATATACAGAGAGCTACATACTTGGCAGATTAGTCCAACATATCCATGTACAGAGAGATACCTACATGGCAGATCAGTCCAAAATGTCCATATACAGAGAGCTAGCTACATGGCAGGGTAGTGTAACATTATCATATACAAAGATCTAGCTACAATGCAGATGAGCCCAAAATGTCCATATACAGAGAGCTAGCCAGATGGCAAATGAGTCCAAAGGGTTCATATACTGAGAGCTGGCTACATGGCAAAGTAGTCCAACATGTCCATAGAAAGTGTACTAGCTACCTGGATAATGAGTCCAACATGTTCATATACTGATAGCTAGCTACATTGCAGAGTACTCCATCATGTCCATATACAGGGTACTAGCTACATGGCAGACGAGTCCAACATTTCCATATGCAGAATTCTAGCTACAAGGCAAATGAGTCCAACTTGTCTAAATACAGAGAGCTAGTTACACCGCAGAGTAGTGCAACATTTCCATATACAGAGTTCTAGCTACAAGGCAGATGTGTACAAGGTGAACATATACTGACAGCTAGCTACATGGCAGAGTAGTGCAACATTTCCATATACAGAGTTTTTGCTACATGGCAGATCATTCCAATATATCCATGTACAGATAGCTAGCTATTTGGTAGAAGAGTGCAAAATTTCCATATACAGAGAGTTAGCTACATGGCAGGGCAGTGCAACATTTCTATATACAGCCTTCTAGATACAACTCAGATGAGTCCAACTTGTGTATATACAGAGAGCTAGCTACATGTCAGGGTAGTGCAACATTACCATATACAGAGTTCTAGCTATAAGGCAAATGAGTCAAACTTGTGTATATACAGCGAGTTAACTTCATGGCAGGGTAATCCAACATGTCCATATACAGGGTACTAGTTACATGTCAGATGATTCCAACATGTCCATACACCGAAAGCTAGCTATATGGCAGACAAGTCCAATATGTTCATTTAGAGAGAGCTATCTACATGGTATGGTAGTGCAACATTTCCATATACAGAGTTCTAGCTACATGACAGATGAGTCCAACATGTCCATATACAGAGAGCTAGCTAAGTGGCAGGTTAGTGCAACATTTCCATATACAGAGTTCTAGGAACAAGGCAGATAAGTCCAAAATGTCCATATACAGAGAGCTAGCTACAAGACAGATGCTTCCAACTTGTCTATATACAATATTGTAGCTAAATGACAGAGTAGTGCAACATATCCATATACAGAGTTCTAGCTACAAGGCAAATAAGTCCAACATGTCCATATACTGAGAGCTAGCTACATGGCAGATCAGTCCAAAATATCCATATACAGAGAGCTAGATACATACCTGACGAGTCCAACTTGTCTATGTACAATATTCTAGCTAAATGGCAGAGTAGTGCAACATATCCATATACAGAGTTCTAGCTACATGGCAGACAAATCCAATAGGTCCATATACAGAGAGTTACCTACTTGGCAAATCCATCCAACATATTCATGTACAGAGAGCTAGATACATGACAGACGAGTCCAAAATGTCTATATACAGAAAGCTAGCTACATGGCAGAGTAGTGCAACATTTCCATATACAGAGTTCTAGCTACAATGCAGATGAGTCCAACTTGTCTATATACAGAGAACTAGATACATTACAGAGAAGTCTCACATGCCCATATAAAGAGTACCAGCTACCTGGCTAATGAGTTAAACATGTCCATATACTGAGAGATAGCTACATGGCAGATCAGTCCAAAATGTCCATATACGGAGATTTAATTTCTTGGAAGATAAGTCTAACATATCCATGTACAGAGAGCCAGTTATATGGCAGATGAGTACAACTTTTCCATATACAGAGAACTAGTTACATGGCAGGGTGGTGCAACATTTCCATACACAGAATTCTAGCTACATTGCAGATGTGTCCAACGTGTTCACATACTGAGAGCTAGCTACATGACAGAGTAGTCCAACATGCCCATATACAGGGTACTGGTTAAATGACAGATGAGTCCAACATGCACAAATACTGAGAGCTCCCTACATGGCAGACAACTCCAATATGTTCATATACACAGAGTGACTTACTTGGCATATCGGTCCAGCATATCCTTGTAAGGGGAGCTAGCTAGATGTTAGATGAGTCCAAATTGTCTATATACAGAAAACTAGCTCCATGGCAGTGTAGTGCAATGTGTTCATATACAGCATTCTAGCTACATGGCAGATTTGTTCAAAGTGTCCATATACTGAAAGCTACCTACATGGTAGATCAGTCCAAAATATCCATGCACAGAGAGCTACCTACATGGTAGAGTTTTGCATCAATTCTATATAGAGAGTTCACGCTATAGGGCAGATGAGTCTAAATTGTCTATGTGCTAAGAGCAAGCTGCATAACAGTGTAGTGCAACATTTCCATATACAGAGGTCTATCTATAAGGCAGATGCGTCCAACTTGTCTATATACAGAGAGCTAATTACATGGCAGGGTAGTCCAACACGTCCATATTCAGGGTACTAGCTACATGGCAGATGAGTCCAGCATGTCTATATACTGAGAGATAGCTACATGGCAGACAATTCCAATATGTTCGTATACAGAAAGCTACCTAATTGACAGATCAGTCTAATATATCCATGTACAGAGAGCAAGCATCATGGCAGACAAGTCCAAAATGTCCATATACAGAGAGCTAGCTACATGGCAGGGTAGTGCAACATTTCC
>NW_006409132.1:152715-156508 GCF_000296735.1 Chrysochloris asiatica
TATCCGTATACAGAGAGCTAGCTACATGGCAGGGTAGTGCAACATTTCCATATACAGAGTTCTAGCTACATGGCAGATAAGTCCAATGTGTCTATATACTGAGAGCCAGCATCATGGCATACAAGTCCAATATGTTCATATACACAGAGCTAACTACTTGGCAGATGAGTCCAAAATGTATATATACAGAGACCTAGCTATGTGGCAGAGTACTGCACAATTTCCATATACAGAGTTCAAGCAACATGACAGAGTAGTGCAACATTTCCATATACAGAGATCTAGATACGTGGTAGATGTGTGCAACGTATCCATATACTGGGAGTTAACTACATGACAGATCAGTCCAACATGTCCTTATACACGATACTACGTACACAGCAGATGATTCCAACATGTCCATATACTGAGAGTTAGCTACATGGCAGACAGTTTCAATATGTTCATATACAGAGAGCTACCTACTTGGTAGATCAGTCCAACATATCCATGTACAGAGAGCTAGCATCATGGCAGACAAGTTCAAAATGTCCATATACAGAGAGCTAGCTATATGGCAGGTAGTGCAACATTTTCAATACAGAGTTCTACTTACAAGGCAGACGAGACCAACTTATCTATATACTGAGAGCTAGTTACATGGCATACAAGACAATATGTTCATATACAGAGAGCTACCTACTTGCAGATAACACCAACAAATCCATGTACAGAGAGCTAGCTACATGGCAGACGAGTCCAAAATGTCCGAATACAGAGAGTATCTACACGGCAAGGTAGTGCAACGTTTCCATATACTGAGTTCTAGCTAAAAGGCAGATGAGTCCAAAATGTCCATATAAGAGAGCAAGCTACATGGCAGGACAGTGCAACATGTCCATATACAGAATTCTAGCTACAAAACGGATGAGTCCAACATGCCCATATACTGAGAGGCAGCTTAAAGGCAAAGAGTCCAAAAGGCCATATACAGAAAGCTATCTACATGGTAGGGTAGTGCAACATTTCCATATAAAGAGTTCTAGATACAAGGTAGATGAGTCCAATATCTCTATATACAGAGAGCTAGTTCCATGACAGAGTAGTTCAACATTTCCATGTACACAGTTTTAGCCACATGGCAGATTTGTCCAATGTGTCCATATACTGAGAGCTATCTACATGGCAGATCACTCCAAAATATCCAGGCAGAGAGAGCTAGCTACATGGAAGACTAGTCCAAAATGTCCATATACAGAGAGCTAGCCACATGGCAGAGTAGTGCACAATTTCCATATACAGAGTTCAAGCTACATGGCAGATGTATCCAATGTGTCAATATATTGAGAGCTACCTAGATGGCAGATCAGTCCAACGTGTCCATATACAGGGTACTGGCTACCTGGATAATGAGTCCAACATGTCCATATACTGAGAGTTAGCTACATGGCAGACAAGTACAATATGTTCATATAAGGAGAGCTACCTACATGGCAGATCCGTCCAACATATCCATGTACAAAGAACTAACTATATGGCAGACGAATTATAAATGTCCATATAGAGAGTGCTAGCTACATGGCAGGGTACTGCAACATTTCAACATACAGAGTTCTAGCTACAAGGTAAATGAGTCCAACTTGTCTATATACAGAGTGCAAGCTACATGGCAGATGTGTCCAACGTGTACATATACTGAGAGCTAACAACACGGCATATCAGTCTAACATGTCCATATACAGGGTACTAGCTACATGGCAGATGAGTTCAACATGTCCATATACTGAGAGCTAGCTAAATTGCAGATGTGTCCAACATGTGAATATACAGGGAGCTAGCTACATGGCAGACAAGTTCAATATGTTCATATACAGAGAGCTACCTACTTGGCTGATTTGTCCATCATATCCATGTACAGAGAGTTAGCTACATGGCATACGAGTCCAAAGTGTTCATATACTGAGAGCTAGATACACGGCAGAGTAATCTAACATGTTTATATAAAGAGTACTAGCTACATGGCAGACGAGTGCAAAATGTCCATATACAGTGAGCTAGCTACATGGTAGAATAATGCATCATTTCCTTATACAGAGTTCAAGCTAAATGGCAGATGAGTCCAAAGTGTTCATATACTGAGAGCTAGCTACATGGCAGAGTAATATAACATGGCCATATACAGGGTATTAGCTACATGGCAGATGAGTCCAACATGTCCATATACCTAGAGCTTGCTATATTGCAGATGTGTCCAAAATGTCCATATAATGGGAGCTAGCTACATAGCAGACAAGTTCAATATGTTCATATACAGAGAGCTACCTACTTGACAAATCAGTCCAAAATATCAATGAATAGAGAGCTAGCTACATGACCTACGAGTCCAAAATGTCCATATACAGAGAGCTACTTACATGGCAGAGTAGTGCAACATTTTTATATACAGAGTTCTAGCTACATGGCAGATGTGTCCAACGTGTCCATATATTAAGAGCAATCAATGTGGCAGCTCAGTCTAAAATATCCATACACAGAAAGCTAGCTAAATGTCAGACGAGACCAAAATGATCATATACAGAGAGCTAGGTACATGGCACAGTAGTGCATCATTTCCATATACAGATTTCAACTACATGACAGATGACTCCAAAGTGTTCATATACTGAGAACTAGCTACATGGCAGAGTAGTCCAACATGTCCTTATAAAGAGTACTAGCTACCTGGCTAATGAGTCCAACATGTGAATATACTGAGAGCTAGTTACATGGCAGACAAATCCAATATGTTCATATACAGAGAGCTATATATTTGGCAGATCGGTCCAACATATCCATGTCTAGAGAGCTAGCTACATGGCAGACGACTCCAAAATGTTCATATACAGAGAGCTAGCTACATGGCAGGGAAGTGCAACATTTCCGTATACAGTGTTCTCGTTAAAATGCAGATGAGTCCAATTTGTCTATATACAGAGAGCTAGCTACATGGCAGAGTAGTACAACATTTCCAAATACAGAGTTCTAGATACATGGCAGATGTGTCCAACGTCTCCATATTCTGAGAGATAACTACATGGCATATCAGTACAACAAGGCCTTATACAGGGTGCTAGCTACATGGAAGAGGATACCAACATGTCCATATACTGATAGCTAGCTACATTACAGATGTGTCCAACATGTCAATATACTGGGAGATAGCTACCTGGCATGGAAGTACAACATTTCAGTATGTTCATATACAGAGAGCTATCTACTTGGCAGATTAGTCCAACATATCCATGTACAGAGAGCTAGCTACATGGCAGATGAGTCTAAAATGTCCATATACAGAGAGCGCGCTATATGGCAGGGTAGTACAACATTTCCCTGTACAGAGTTCTAGATACAAGGCAGATGAGTCCAACTTGTCTATATACTGAGAGCTAGCTACATGACAGACAAGTCCAAAATGTCCATATACAGAGAGCTAGCTACATGGCAGGGTAGTGCAACATTTCCATATACAGAGTTCTACATACAAGGCACATGATTCCAACTTGTCTATATACTACATGGCACAGTAGAGCAACATTTCCATATACAGAGTTCTAGATACATGGCAAATGTGTCCAACGTGTCCATATACTGAGAGCCAGCTACATGACAGACAATTCCAATATGTTCGTATACAGAAAAGCTACCTAATTGACAGATCAGTCCAACATATCCATGTGTAGAGAACAAGCATCATGGCAGACAAGTCCAAAATGTCCATATACAGAGAGCTAGCTACATGGCAGGGTAGTGCAACATTTCCATATACAGAGTTCTA
>NW_006409132.1:156867-160105 GCF_000296735.1 Chrysochloris asiatica
CATACACAGAGAGCTACCTACTTGGCAGATCAGTCCAACATATCCATGTACAGTGAGGAAGCTACATAGCAGAGTAGTCCTACATGTCTATATAAAGGGTGTTAGATACATGGCAGGGTAGTGCATCATTTACATATACACAGTTCTAGCAACATGGGAGATGTGTCCAACATGTCCATATATTGAGAGCTAGCTACATTCCAGAGTTGTTCTACATGTCCATATACAGGGTGCTAGCTACATGGCAGATGAGTCCAACATGTCCATATATAGAGAGCTAGCTACATGGCAGAAAAGTCCAACATATCCATATTCAGGGTACTAGCTACATGGCAGATGAGTCCAACATGTACATATACTGAGAGTTTGCTACATTGCAGAGTAGTCTATCTTGTCCATATATAGGGTACTAGTTACATGGCAGATGAGGTCAACATGTCCATATACTGAGAGATTGTGACATGGCAGACAAGTCCAATATGTTCATATACAGAGAGCTACCTACTTGGCAGATCAGCCCAACATTTCTATATACAGCGTACTAGCTACAAGAAGATGAGTCCATCTTGTCTATATGACAGGGTAGTGTAACATTTCCATATACAGAGTTTTAGCTACACGGCAGATGAGTACAACTTGTCTATATACAGAGAGCTAGTTACATGGCAGAGTAGTCTAACATTTCCATATACAGAATTTTAGCTACATGGCTGATATATCCAACGTGTCCATATACTGAGAGTTGCCAAATGGGAGATCATTCAAAAATATCCATTCACAGTGACCTAGCTATATGTCAGACGAGTCCAAAATGTCCATATACAGAAAGCTAACTACATGGTAGTGTAGTGCATCATTTCCATATACAAAGTTCAAGCTACATGGCAGATGAGTCTAAAGTGTTCATATACTGATATCTACCTACATGGGAGAGTTGTCCAACATGTTCATATAAAGCGTACTACCTACCTGGCTAATAAGTCCAACATGTCCATAAACTGAGAGATACCTACATAGCAAACAAGTCCAATATGTTCATATATAGAGAGCTACCTACTGGGCAGATCAGTACAACTTATCCATGTACAGAGAGCTAGCTACATGGCAGACGAGTCCAAAATGTCCGTATACAGAGAGCTAGCTACATGGCAGGGTAGTGCAACATGTTCCTGTACAGAATTCTAGGGTGATGAGACCAACTTGTCTATGTACAGATAGCTAGCTAGCTACATTACAGAGTAGTGCAACATTTCCATATACAGAGTTCTAGCTACATGGCAGATGTGTCCAAATTGTCCATATACTGAGAGTTAGCTACATGGCAGACAAGTCCAGTATGTTCATATACACGGTACTAGTTACATGGCAGATGAGGTCAACATGTCCATATACTGAGAGCTAGCTACATGGCAGACAAGTCCAATATGTTCATATAGAGAGAGCTACCTACTTGGCATATCAGTTCATCATATCCATGTACAAAGAGCTATCTACATCGCAGACGAGTCCAAATTGTCCATATACAGAAAGCTAGCCACATGGCGGGGTAATGCAACATTTCCATATGCAGGGTTCTAGCTAAAAGGCAGATGAGTCCAACTTGTCTATAAACAGTGAGCTAGCTACATGGCAGAGTATTCCAATATGTCCATATACTGGTTACTAGCTACAAGGCAGAGGAATCCAACTTTTCCATATTCAGTAGCTAGCTACATGGCAGAGTAGTGTAACATTTCCATATACAGAGTTCTAGCTACAAGGCAGAAGAGACCAACATGTCTATAAACTGAGAGTTAGCTACATGGCAGTCACGTTCAATATGTTCATATACAGAGAGCTACCTACTGTGCAGATCAGTCCAACATATCCATGTATAGAAAGTTAGCTACATGGCAGATGAGTCCAAAATATCCATATATAGAGAGGTAGCTACATGGCAGGGTAGTGCAACATTTCCATATAAGAATTCTAGCTACAAGGCTGATGAGTCCAAATTTTCTATATACAGAGAGCTAGGTACATGGCAGAGAAGTCCAATACTTTCATATAAAGAGAGCTACCTACTTGTCAAATCAGTCAAACTTATCCATGCACAGAGAGCTAGCTACATGGCAGATGAGTCCAAAATGTCCTTATACTGAGGGCTAGCTACATGACAGTGTAATGCAACATTTTCATAGACAGAGTTCAAGCTACAAGGTAGATGAGTCCACCTTGTCTATATACTGAGAGCTAGCTACATGGCAGAAAGTCCAATATGTTCATATACAGAGAAATACCTACTTTGAAGATCAGTCCAACATATCCATGTACAGAGAGCTAAATACATTGCTGACAAGTCAACAATGTCCATATACACAGAGCTAGCTACATGGAAGGGTAGTGCTACATTCCTATGTACAGAGTTCAAGCTACAAGGCAGATGAGTCAAACTTGTCTAAATACAGTGTGCTAGCTACATGGCAGAGTAGTCCAACATTTCCATATACAGCGTTCCAGCTACATGGCTGATGTATCCAACATGTCCATATAATGAGAGTTGCCTACATGGGAGATCAGTCAAAAATATCCATTCACAGAAAGCTAGCTATATGTCAGACGAGTCCAAAATGTCCATTTACAGAGGGCTAGCTACATGGCAGTGTAGTGCATCATTTCCATATACAG
Organism: Chrysochloris asiatica; assembly: GCF_000296735.1. Taxonomy (NCBI): domain Eukaryota; kingdom Metazoa; phylum Chordata; class Mammalia; order Afrosoricida; family Chrysochloridae; genus Chrysochloris; species Chrysochloris asiatica. The sequence goes on from NW_006409132.1 coordinate 159,535, forward strand.
AGTTCAAGCTACATGGCAGATGAGTCTAAAGTGTTCAGATATTGAGGGCTAGCTACATGGCAGAGTAGTCCAACATATCCATATAAAGAGTACTAGCTACCTGGCTAATAATTCCAAATTGTCCATATACTAAGAGATAGCTACATGACAGAGAAGTCCAATATATTGATGTACAGAGAACTACCTACTGGGCAGATCAGTCCAACATATCAATGTACAGAGAGCTTGCTACATGGCAGACAACTAAAAAATGTCCATATTCAGAGAGATAGCTATATGGCAGGGTACTGCAACATTTCCATATACAGAATTCTAGCTACAAGGCTGATGAGTCCAACTTGTCTATATACACAGAGCTAGCTACATGGCACAATAGTGCAACATTTCCATGTAGAGAGTTCTAGCTACATGGCAGATGTGTCAAGCTTGTCCATTATTGAGAGTTAGCTACATGGCAGACAAGTCCAATATGTTCAAATACAGAAAGCTAGCTACATGACAGGATAGTGTAACATTTCCAAATACAGAGTTCTAACTACATGGTAGATGTGTCCAAAATATCCATGTACAG
>NW_006409132.1:161096-161862 GCF_000296735.1 Chrysochloris asiatica
TAGCTACATGGCAGGGTAGTGCAACATTTCCATATAAGAATTCTAGCTACAAGGCTGATGAGGCCAAATTTTCTATATACAGAGAGCTAGATACATGGCAGAGAAGCCCAATACTTTCATATAAAGAGAGGTACCTACTTGTCAGATCTGTCAAATTTATCCATGTACAGAGAGCTAGCTACATGGCAGAGGAGTCCAAAATGTCCATATACACAAAGCTAGCTACATGGCAGGGTTGTGCTACATTCGATGTACAGAGTTCAAGCTACATGGCAGATGAGTACAACTTGTCTACATACAGTGTGCTAGCTACATGGCAGAGTAGCCACCTAGAGGCCAGACAAGTCCAATATGTTCATATACAGAGAGCTAACTAATTGGCTGATCAGTCCAACATTTCCATGTACAGCAAGCTAGCTACATTGCAGATGATTCCAAAATGTCCATATACAGAAAGCTGGCTACATGGCAGGGTAGTGCAACATTTCCATATACAGAGTTCTAACTACAAGGCAGATGAATACAAGTTGTCTATATACAGAGAGATAGATACATGGCAGTGTAGTGCAACCTTTCCATATAAAGAGATCAAGCTTCATGACAGATGTGTCCAACCTGTCCTTATAAAGTGAGCTAGCTATATGACTGAGCAGTCCAACATGTCCATATTCAGGGTACTACTTACATGGAGATATGTCTAACTTGTCCATAAACTGAGAGCTACCTGCATGGCAGATCAGTCCAACATATTCATATACAAAGAGCT
>NW_006409132.1:163282-165557 GCF_000296735.1 Chrysochloris asiatica
GCAGTCCAACGTGTCCATATTCAGGGTAGTAGCTACATGGTAGATGTGTCCAAAGTTTCCATATATTGAGAGTCACCTACAGGGCAGACAAGTCCAATATGTTCATATACAGAGAGCTACCTACTTGGCTGGTCAGTCCAACATATCCATGTACACAGAGCTAGCTACATAGCAGATGTGTGCAAAATGTCCATACACAGAGAGCTAGCCACATGGCAGGGTAGTGCAACATTTCCATATACAGAGTCCTTGCTACAAGGCAGATGAGTCCAACTTGTCTATGTACAGAGAGCTAACTACATGGCATTGTAGTGCAACATTTCCATATAATGAGTACTAGCTACATGGCAGATTTGCCCAACGTGTCCATATACTGAGAGCTAGCCACATGGCAAACAAGTCCAATATGTTCATATACAAAGAGCTAAATACTTGTCCGATCAGTCCAACATATCCATTTACAGAGAGCTAGCTACATGGCAGACGAGTACAAAGTGTCCATGTACAAAAAGCTGGCTACATGGCAGGGTAGTGCAACATTTCCATATAGAGTTCTAGCTAAAGGCAGATGAGTCCAACTTGTCTATATACACAGAGCTAGATACAGGGCAGTGTAGAGCAACATTTCCGTATACAGAGTTCTAGCTAAATGTAGGTGTGTCCACCCTGTCCCTATACTGAGAGCTACCTACATGGCAGATCAGTCTAAAACATCCATGTATAGAGAGCTAGCTTCAATGCAGACGAGTCCAAAATGTCCATATACAAAGAGCTACTTACAGGGCAGGGTACTGCAAAATTTCCATATAAAGAATTCTAGTCACAAGGCAGATGAGTCCAACTTGTCTATATACAGAGAGCTATCTACATGGCAGAGTAGTTAAACATTTCCATATACAAAGATCTAGCTACATGGCCGATGTATACAACATGTCCATAAACTGAGAGCTAGCCACATGGCAGACAAGTCCAATATGTTCATATATAGAGGGCTACCGTCTTGGAAGATCAGTCAATCATATCCAAGTACAGAGAGCCAGCTAGATGGCAGATGAGTCCAAAATGTCTATATACAGAGAGCTAGCCATAAGGCAGGGTAGTGCAACATTTCCATATACAGAGTTCTAGTCACAAGGCAAATGAGCACAACTTGTCTATATACAGAGAGCCAGCTACATGACAGAGTAGTGCAACATTTACATATACAGAGATCTAGCTACATGGCTTATGTGTCCAACGTGTCCTTATATTGAGAGCTAGCTACATGACTGAGCAGTCCAACATGTCCACATTCACAGTACTACCTACATGTCAGATGTGTCCAACTTGTCCCTATACTGTGAGACACCTGCATGGCAGACATGTCCAATATGTTCATATACAGAGAGCTATCTACTTGGCAGATTAGTCCAACATATCCATGTACAGAGATCTAGCTACATGGCAGACGAGTCCAAATGTCCACATACAGAGAGTTAACCACATTGCAGGGTAGTGCAACATCTCCATATACAGTGTTCTAGTCACAAGGTAGATGAGTGCAACTTGTCTATATACAGAGAGCTAGTGACATGGCAGAGTAGTGCAACATTTCCATATACAGAGATCTAGCTATGTTGCCGATGTGTCCAAAGTGTCCATAAACTGAGAGGTAGCCACATGGCAGAGAAGTCCAATATGTTCATATATAGAGGGCTACCGTCTTGGCAGATCAGTCAATCATATCCATCTAGAGAGAGCTAGATACATGGCAGACAAGTCCTAATTGTCCTTATACAGAGAGCTAGCCACATGGCAGGGCAGTGCAACATTTCCATATACAGAGTTTTAGTCACAAGGCAGATGAGTACAACTTGTCTATATACAGAGAGCTAGCTACATGGCAGAGTACTGCAACATACCCTTATAGAGAGTTCTAGGTACATGATAGATGTGTCCAATGGGTCCATATACTGAGAGGTAGCTACAAGGCAGCGAAGTACAACATGTCCACATACAGAGTACTAGCTACTTAGCAGATGAGTACAACATGTCCACATACTGAGAGCTAACTACTAGGCAGACAAGTCCAATATGTTCATATACAGAGAGCTAGCTACATGGCAGTTCAGTCCAAAATATCCATTCACAGAGAGCTTGTGACATGTCAGACGAGTCCAAAATGTCCAAATACAGAGAGCTAGGTACATGGCAGAGTAGTGCATCATTTCCATATAGAGTTCAAGCTACATGGCAGATGAGTCCAAAGTGTCCATATACTGAGAGCTACCTATTT
>NW_006409132.1:168083-174175 GCF_000296735.1 Chrysochloris asiatica
ATGGCAGAGTAGTCTAACATGTTCATGTTCAGAGTGCTAGTACATGGCAGAAGTGTCACATTTGTCCATATGCAGAGAGCCACCTACATGGCAGACAAGTCCAATATGGTCATATACAGAGAGCTACCTACTTGGCAGATCAGTCCAACATATCTATATACATAGAGCTAGCTACATGGCAGACAAGTCCAAAATATCTATATGCATAGAGCTAGCTACATGGTAGGGAAGTGCAACATTTCCATACACAGAGGTCCAGGTATAAGGAAGATGAGTCCAACTTGTCTATATATAGAGAGCTAACTACATGGCAGAGTAGTGCAACGTTTCCATATACAGAGTTCTAGCTACATGACAGATGTGTCCAATGTACCCATATACTGAGAGCTAACTACATGGCAGAGTAGTCTAACATGTCCATATTCAGGGTGCTAGCTACATGGCAGATATGTCCAACGTGTCCGTATACTGAGATCCACCTCCATGGCAGACAAAGCAAATGAATTCATATACAGAGAGCTACCTACTTGGCAGATCAGTCTAACATATCTAGGTACAGAGGGCTAGCTACATGGCAGATGAGTCCAAAATGTCCACGTACAGAGAGCTAGCTACACGGCAGGGTAGTGGAAAATTTCCATATAAAAAGCAATAGCAACATGGCAGATGAGTCCAACATGTCCATATACTGAGAGTTAGCTTCCTGGCAGATGAGTCCAGCATGTGTATATTTAGAGGATTAGGTACAAGGTAAATGTGTCCAATTTGTCTATATACAGAGAGCTAGCTACATGGCAGGGTAGTGCAACATTTCCATATACAGAGTTCTAGGTACATGGCAGATGAGTCCAACGTGTCCATACTCTGAGAACGAGCTGCATGGCAGAACAGTCCAACTTGTCCATATACAGTATACTAGTTCCATGACAGATGAGTCCAACATGTCCACATATTGAGAGCTAGCTACATGGCAGACAAGTCAAATATGATCATATAAAGAGTTACCTACGAGGCAGATGAGTTCAACAAGTCCATGTCAGAGAGCTAGCTATATGGCAGATAAGTCCAACATGTCCACATACTGAGAGCTAACTACATGGCAGACAAGTCCAATATGTTCATATACAGAGAGCTAGCTACATGGCAGATCAATGAAAAATTTCCATTCACAGAGAGCTCATGACATGTCAGATGAGTCCAAAATGTCCAAATACAGAGAGCTAGTTGCTTGGCAGAATAGTGCAACATTTCCATATACAGAGTTCAAGCTACATGGCAGATGTGTCCAAAGTGTCCATAAATGAGAGTTACTTACATGGCAGACAAGTCCAAAATGTCCATATTCAGGATACGAGCTACATGGAAGATGTATCCTACGTGTCAATATACTCAGAGCCATCTACATGGCAGACAAGTACAATATGTTCATATACAGAGAGCTACCTATATTGTAGATCAGTCCAACATATCCATGAACAGAGAGCTAGCTACATGGCAGAGGCGTCCAAAATGGCCATATACAGAGAGCTAGCTACTAGGTAGGGTAGTGCAACATTTCCATATACAGAGTTCTGGCTACATGGCAGATGTGTCAAAGCTGTCCATATATTGAGAGCCACCTACATGACAGACAAGTCCAATATGTTCATATACAGAGAGCTACCTATTTGGCAGATCAGTACATATCCATATACAGAGAACTAGCTACATGGCAGACGAGTCCAAAATGTACAAATTCAGAGAGCTAGCGACAAGGCAGGGTAGTGAGTGCAACATTTCCAAATACAGAGTACTAGCTATAAGGCAGATGAGTCCAAACTGTCTATATACAGAGAGCTGGCTACATGGCAGAGTAGTGCAACATTTCCATGTACAGAATTCTAGCTACATGGCAGATGTGTCCAACATGTCCATATACTGAGAGCCACCTACATGGCAGGCAAGTCAAATGTGTTCATATACAGAGAGCTACCTACTTGGCAGATCAGTCCAACATATCTATATACAGAGAGCTAGCTACATGGCAGACGAGTCCAAAATGTCAATATACAGAGAGCCAGCTACATGATAGCGGATTGGAACAGTCCCATATACAGAGTAAAAGCAACATGACAGATGAGTCCCATATGTCCATATACTGAGAGTTAGCTTCATGGCAGATGAGTCCATCATGTGTATTTATAGAGGGTTAGGTACAAGGTAAATGAGTCTAACTTGTCTATATACAGAGAGCTAGTTACATGGCAGGGTAGTGCAACATTTCCATATACAGAGTTCTAGGTACATGGCAGACGTGTCCAATTTGTCCGTGCACTGAGAGCGAGCTACATGGAAGAGCAGTTCAGCTTGTCCATATACAGGATATTAGCTTCATGGTAGATGAGTTCAACATGTCCATATATTGAGAGCTAGCTATATGGCAGACAAGTCCAATATGATCATATAAAGAGAGTTACCTACTTCGCAGTTCAATCCAACATATCCATGTAGAGAGAGATACCTACATGGCAGATGCGTCCAAAATTTTCATATACAGAGAGCTAGCTACATGGCATGGTAGTGCAACATTTCCATATACACAGTTCTAGCTACGTTGCAGATGTGTCCATCACGTCCATATACTGAGAGCTAGCTACATGGCCGAGTAGTCCAACTTGTCCATATAAAGGATTCTAGCTCCATGGCTGATGAGTCCAACATGTCCATATATTGAGAGCTAGCTACATGGCAGACAAGTCCAATATGATCATATAAAGAGAGTTACCTACGAGGCAGATGAGTTCAACAAATCCATGTACAGAGAGCTAGCTACATGGCAGATGATTCCAACATGTGCACATACTGAGAGCTAACTACATGGCAGACAAGTCCAATATGTTCAAATACAGAGAGCTAGTTACAAGGCAGATCAGTCCAAAATATGCATTCACAGAGAGCTCGTAACATGTCAGACGAGTCCAAAATGTCCAAATACAAAGTGCTAGGTAAATGGCAGTGTAGAGCATCATTTCCACATACAGAGTTCAAGCTACATGGCAGATGAGTCCAAATTGTCCATGTACTGAGAGCTACCTACGTGGCAGACAAGTCCAATATGTTAATATACAGAGAGCTACCTACTTGGCAGATCAGCCCATACATGTACAAAGAACTAGCTACATGGCAGACGAGTCCAAAATGACCATATACAGAGAGCTAGCTACATGACAGATGAGTCCAAAATGTCCATATACAGAGAGCTAGCTACATGGCAGGGTATTGCCACTTTTTCATATACAGAGGACTAGCTACATGTTAGATGTGTCCAACATGAACATATACTTAGAGCTAGTTACATGGCCGAGTAATGGAAAATTTCCATATACAGAGATCTAGCTACATAACAGATGTGTCAAATCTGTTAATATACGGAAAACCACCTACATGGCAGACAAGTCCAATATGTTCATATACAGAGACCTACCGACTTGGCTGATCAGTCCAACATATCCATGTACAGAGAGCAGAGAAGTCCAACATGTCCATATTCAGGACACTAGCTACATGGCAGATTAGTCCAACGTGTCAATATACTGAGAGCCACATACATGGGAGACATGTCCAGTATGTTCATATACAGGAAGCTACCTACTTCGCTGATCAGTCCAACATATCCATGTACAGAGAGCTAGCTACATGGCAGACGAGTCCAAAATGTCCATATGCACAGAGCTAGCGGCATGGCAGCGTAATGCAACATTTTCATATACAGAGTTCTATCTACATGGCAGATGTGTCAAAACTGTCCATATATTGAGCGCTACCTACATGGCAGACAAGTCCAATATGTTCATATAGAGAAAGCTACCTACTTGGCAGATCAATACAACATATCCATGTAGAGAGAACTAGCTACATGTCAGACGAGTACAAAATGTAAATATGCAGAGAGCTAGCAACAAGGCACGGTAGTGCAACATTTCCAAATACAGAGTTCTAGCTATAAGGCAGATGGGTCCAACTTGTCTATACACAGATGGGTCCAACTTGTCTAGCTAAATGACAGATGTGTCCAACATGTCCATATACTGAGAACTAGCTACATGGCAGAGTGTTCTAACATGTCCATATTCAGGGTGCTAGCTACATGGCAGATGTGTCCGACGTTTCAATATATTGAGAGCCAACTACATGGCAGACAAGTCCAGTATATTCATATACAGAGAGCTACCTACTTGGCAGAGCAGTGCAACATATCCATGTACAGAGAGCCAGTTACATGGTAGAGGAATCCATAATTTCCATATACCAAGAACTCTCTACATTGCAGGGTATTGCAACATTTCCATATACAGGGTTCTAGCTATAAGGCAGATGAGTTCAACTTCTCTACATACCAAGTGCTAGCTACATGTAAGACTACTGCAATATTTCTATATACAGAGTTCTAGCTACATGGCAGATGTGTCCAACATGTCCACATGCTGAAAGCTAGCTATAAGGCAGACAAGTCCAATATGTTCATATACATATAGCTACCTACTTAGCAGATCAGTCCAACATATCCATGTACAGAGAGCTAGCTACATGGCAGAAGAGTCCAAAATGTCCATATACAGAGAAATAGCTACATGGCAGGGTAGTCCAACATTTCCATATACAGTGTTCTAGTTAAAAGGCATATGACCGCAAATTGTCTATATACAGAGAGCTAGCTTCATGTCATAATAGGACAACATTTCCATATACAGAGTTCTAGCTACATGGCAGATGTGTCCAGCGTGTCCATATACTTAGACCTAGCTACATGGTAGACAAGTGCAATATGTTCATATACAGAGAGCTAACTACTTTTCAGATCTGTCTAACATATCCATTTACAGAGAGCTAGCTACATGGCAGACTACTCCAAAATGTCCATATACTGAGAACTACATGGCAGGGTAGTGCAACATTTCCATATACAGAAATCTAGCTACAAGGCAGATGAGTCCAACTTGTCTATATACAGAAAGCTAGCTACATGGCAGAGTACTGCAACATACCCATATAGAGAGTTCTAGGTACATGGTAGATGTGTCCAATGGGTCCATATACTGAGAGGTAGCTACAAGGCAGAGAAGTACAACATGCCCACATATAGGGTACTAGTTACATAGCAGATGAGTCCAACATATCCACATACTGAGAGCTAACTACAAGGCAGACAAGTCCAATATGTTCATATACAGAGAGCTAGCTACATGGCAGATGAGTCCAAAATATCCATTCACAGAGAGCTCACGACATGTAATATGAGTCCAAAATGTCCAAATACTGAGAGCTAGGTACATGGCAGATGAGTGCATCATTTCCACATACAGAGTTCAAGCTACATGGCAGATGAGTCCAAAGTGTCCATATACTGAGAGCTAGCTACATGGCAGATAAGTCCAATATATTAATATACAGAGAGCTACCTACTTGGCATATCAGTCCAACATATCCATGTACAGAGAGTTAGCTACATGGCAGATGAGTTCAAAATGTATATATACAGAAAGCTAGCTGCATGGCAGGGTAGTGCAACATCTCCATATACAGAGTTCTAGTGACAAGGCAGATGAGTGCAACTTGTCTATGTACAGAGAGCTAGGTACATGACCGAGTAGTGCAACATTTCCATAATAAGAGTTCTTGATACAAGGCTGATGTGTCCAAAGTGTCCATAAATGAGAGGTAGCTACATGACAGGCAAGCACCATGTGTTCATATACAGAGAGCTACCCACTTGGCAGATCAGTCCAACATTTCCATATACAGAGTTCTAGTGACAAGGCTGATGAGCCCACCTTGCCTATATACAGAGAGTTAACTACATGGCATAGTATTGCAACATTTCCATATACAGAGTTCTAGCTACATAGCAGATGTGTCCATCGTGTCCATTTACTGAGAGCTAGCTACACGTCCGAGTAGTCCAACTTGTCCATATAAAGGATCTTAGCTCCATGGCAGATGAGTCCAACGTGTCCATATATTAAGAGCTACCTACATTGCAGACAAGTCCAATATGATCATATAAAGAGAGTTACCTACAAGGCAGATGAGTTCAACAAATCCATGTACAGAGA
>NW_006409132.1:174355-196603 GCF_000296735.1 Chrysochloris asiatica
GTAGTTTCGAACCGCTGACCTTAAGGTTCGCAGCCCGATTCGTAACCACAACGCTACCAGAGCTCCTTAACATGTCCACATACTGAGAGCTAATTACATGGCAGACAAGTCCAATATGCTCATATACAGAGAGCTAGGTACATGGCAGAGTAGTGCATCATTTCCATATACAGAGTACAAGCTACATGGCAGATGAGTCCAAATTGTCCATGTACTGAGAGCTACCTATATGGCAGACGAGTCCAATATGTTAATATACAGAGAGCTACCTACTTGGCAGATCAGTCCAACTTATCCATGTACAGAGAGCTAGCTACATGGCAGATGAGTCAATAATGTATATATAAGGAGAGCTAGCTACATGGCAGGGTAGTGTAATATTTCCATGTACAGAGAGCTAGCTACAAAGCAGATGAGTTCAAATTGTCTATATACAGAGAGCTAGGTACATGGCAGAGTAGTGCAACATTTCCATAATAAGAGTTCTTGATACAAGGCAGATGTGTCCAAAGTGTCCATAAATGAGAGCTAGCTACATGGCAGACAAGTCCAAAATGTCCATATACAGAGAGCTGGCTACATGGCAGATGAGTCCAACTTGTCTATATACAGAGAGTTAGCTACATGGCAGAGTATTGCAACATTTTCCACATACAGATTTCTAGCTTCATGCCTGATGTGTCCATCGTGTCAATTTATTTAGAACTAGCTGCATGACCAAGTATTCCAACATGTCCATGTTCAGGATACTAGCTACATGGAAGAGGTGTCCAACGTGTTAATATATTGAGAGCCACCTACATGGCAGACAAGTCCAATATGTTCATATACAGAGAGCTACCTACTTCGCAGATCAATCCAACATATCCATGTACAGAGAGCCAGCTACATGGCAGACACGTCCAACTTGTCAATGTACAGAGAACTAGGTATATGGCAGAGTAGTGCAACATTTTCCTAGTAAGAGTTCTAGCCACATGACATATGAGTCCAAAGTGTCCATATACTGAGAGCTGCCTACATGTCAGACAAGTCCAATATGTTAATATTCAGAGAGCTACCTACTTGACAGATCAGTCCAACATATCCATGTTCAGAGAGCTAGCTACATGGCAGACGGGTTCAACATGTACATATACAGAGAGTTAGCTACAGGACAGGTTAGTGCAACATTTCCATGTACAGTGTTCTAGCTACAAGACAGATGAGTTCAACTTGTCTATATACAGAGAGCTACGTACATTGCAGAGTAGTGCAACATTTCCATATTGAGAGTTCTAGATACATGGCAGATGTGTCCAAAGTGTCCAAATATGAAAGCTAGCTACATGGCAGACAAGTCCAAAATGTCCATATACAGAGAGCTGGCTACATGGCAGATGAGTCCAACTTGTCTATATATAGAGAGTTAGCTACATGGCAGAGTATTGCAACATTTGCCATAGACAGAGTTCTAACTTCATGGCTGATGTGTCCATCATTTCCATTTTCTGAGAAATAGCTGCATGGCCAAGTAGTTCAATATGTCCATGTTCAGGATACTAGCTACATGGCAGAGGTGTCCAATGTGTCAATATATTGAGAGCAACCTACATAGCAGACAAGTCCAATATGTTCATATACAGAGAGATACCTACTTCGCAGATCAATCCAACATATTCATGTACAGAGATCCAGCTACATGACTGACGCGTCCAACTTGTCTATATACAAAAAACTAGGTATATGGCAGAGTAGTGCAACATTTCCATAGTAAGAGTTAGCCACATGACAGATGAGTCCAAAGTGTCCATATACTGAGAGCTGCCTACATGTCAGACAAGTCCAATATGTTAATATACAGAGATAGCTACATGGAAGGGTAGTGCAACATTTCCATATACAGTGTTCTAGCTACAAGGCAGATGAGTCCAACTTGTCTATATACAGAGAGTTAGGTACATGGCAGAGTAGTGCAACATTTTCATATTAAGAGTACTAGCTACATGGCAGATGTGTCCAAATGTCCATAAATGAGTGGTTGCTACATGGCAGACAAGTCCAATAGGTTCATATACAGAGAGCCACCTACTTGACAGATCAGTCCATCATATCAATGTACAGAGAGCAAGTACATGGCAGACAAGTCCAAAATGTCCATATTCAGTGAGCTAACTACATGGCATTTCCATATACAGAGTTCTACCTACATGGCAGATGTGTCAATCGTGTCCATTTACTGAGAACTAGCTACATGGCCGAGTAGTCTAACATGTCCATATTCAGGATACTAGCTACATGGCATATGTGTGCAATGTGTCCATATACTGAGAGCCACCTACATGGCAGCCAATCCAATATGTTCATATACAGAGTTATAGCTACAAGGCAGAAGAGTTCAAATTGTCTATATACAGAAAGTTAATTTCATGGCAGAGTACTCCAACATGTCCATATTCAGATTTCTAGCTACATGGCAGATATGTGCATAGTTTCCATATACCGAGAGGTAGCTACATGGTAAGCAAGTCCAATATGTTCACATACTGATAGCTACCTACTTCACAGATCAATCCAACATATCCACATACAGAGAGCTAGCTATATGTCAGAGGAGTTCCAAATGACCATATACAGAGAGCTAATACATAGCAGGGTAGTGCAACATTTCCATATACAGAGTTGTACCTACAAAGCAGATGATTCCAACTTGGCTATTTACAGAGAGCTAGCTACATGGCAGAGTACTGCAACATTTCCATATACAGAGTTCTAGTTACACAGCCGAGGTGTCCATATACTGAGAGCTAACTACATGGCAATGTAGTACAACGCATCCATATACCGGGTACTAGCTACATTGCAGAGGAGTCCAACATGTCTATATACTGAGAGCTAGCTACATTACAGACAGGTCCAATATGTTCATATACAGAGAGGTCCCTACTTGGCAGACCAATTCAACATATCCATTCACATAGAGCAAGCTATATGACAGATAAGTCCAACTTGTCTATATACAGAGAGATAGCTACATGGCAGCGTAGGGCAACATTTCCATAATCAGAGATCTAGCTACTTAGCAGATGTGCCCAACGTATCCATATACTGAGCACTACCTACATATCATATCAGTCCAAACTATCCAGGTACAGATTGCTAGCTACATGGCAGAGTAGTGATATATTTCCATAATCAGAGTTCTAGCTACATGGCAGATGAGTCCAACTTGTCTAAATACAAAGAGCTAACTACATGGCAGGTTAGTGTAACATTTCAATATACAGAGTTCTAGCTACAAGCAGATGCGTCCAACTTTTCTAAAAACAGAGATTTAGCTACATGTCAGAGTTGTGCCACATGTCCATATTCAGTGTATTAGCTAGATGGCAGATGAGTCCAACATGTCCACATACTGAGAGCTAGCTACATGTCAGGGTACTGCAACATTTCCATATAAAGAGTTCTAACTACAAGGCAGATGAGGCCAACCTGTCTATATACAGAGATCTAGCTACATGGCAGGTAAGTGCAACATGTCCATATACAGGGTACTAGCTACATGGCAGATGAGTCCAACTGGTCTATATACAGACAGCTGGCTACATAGTAGAGTAGTGCAACATTTCCATATATAGGGAACTAGCTACCTGGCTGATGAGTCCAACATTTCCATATACTGAAAGCTAGCTACATGGCAGACGAGTCCAAAATGTCCATATACAGAGAACTATATACATGTCAGGGTAGTGCAACAATTCCATATATAGAGTTCCAGTTCCAAGGCAGTTGAGTCCAACTTGTCTATATACAGAGAGATAGCTACATGGCAGAGTAGTGCAACATGTCCATATACAGGGTACTAGCTACATGGCAGATGAGTCCAACATGTCCATATACTGAGAGCTAGCTACATGGCAGACAAGTCCAATATGTTCTTATACAGAGCACTAGCTATATGTCAGGGTAGTGCACCATTCCATATACAGAATTCTAGATACATGGAAGATGTGTCCAACATGTCCATATATACTGAGAGCTAGCTACATGACAGAGTACTCCACCATGTCCATATACAGGATACTAGCTACATGGCAGATGAGTCCAACATATCCATATTCTGAGAGCTAGCTACATGACAGACAAGTCCAATGTGTTCATATAAAGAGAACTAACTTCATGGCAAATCAGTCCAACATATTCATGTACAGAGAGCTAGATACATGGCAGATGAGTCCAAAATTCCCATACACAGGGAGCTTGCTGCTTAGCAGAGTAGTGCAACATTTCCATATACAGATTTCTTGCTATATGGAAGATGTGTTCAACATGTTCTTATAAAGAATCCTAACTGCTTGGCAGATCAGACCAACATATCCATGTACAGAGACCTAGCTACATGGCAGATGAGTCTAAAATATCCATATACAGAGCGCTAGCTACATGGCAGGGTAGTGCAACATTTCCATATACAGAGTTATAGATACATAGCAGATGTGTCCAAAGTGTCCCTACACTGAGAGCTACCTACATGGCAAATCAGTCCAAAACATCCATTAACAGAGAGCTAGCTATATGACAGACGAATCCAAAATGTTCTTATACTGAGAGCTAGCTACATTACAGGGTAATGCAACATTTCCATATACAGAATTCTAGCTACAAGGCAGATGAGTCCAAAATTTCCTTATACAGAGAGCTAGCTACATGGCAGGATAATGCAACATTTCCATAATCAGAGTTCTATCTACATGGCAGATATGTTCTACGTGTCCATATACAGAGAGCTAGCTAAATGGCTGAGTAGTGCAACATTTCCATATACAGAGTCTAGCTACAAGGCAGATGAGTCCAACTTGTACATATACTGAGAGCTAGCTACATGGCAGACAAGACCAATGTGTTCATATACAGAGAGCTAACTTCATGGCAGATCAGTCCAAAATATCCAGGTACGGAGGGCTAGCTACATGGCAGACGAGTCCAAAATGTCCATACATAGAGAGCTAGGTACATGGCAGAGTAGTGAAACAATTCCATATACAATTTCTAGCTACATGGCAGATGTGTCCTACATGTCTTACACTGAGAGCTAGTTAAATGGCAGACAAGTAGAATATGTTCATATAAAGACAGCTAACTACTTGGCAGATCAGACCAACATATACATGTACAGAGAGCTAGCTACATGGAAGATGAGTCCGAAATGTCCATATTTAGAAAGATAGCTACTTGGCAGGGTAGTGCAAAATGTCCATATACAGAGTTTTAACTACATGAAAGATGTGTCCAAGTTGTCCATATACTGAGAGCTACCTACATGGCAGATCAGTCGATTCACAGAGAGCTAGCTACATGACAGACGAATCCAAAATGTCCATAGACAGATAGCTAGCTACACGGCAGGGTAGCGCAATATTTCCATATACAGAATTCTAGCTACTAGGCACATGAGTCCACCTTGTCTACGGACAGAGAGCTAGCTACATGGCAGGGTAGTGCAACATTTCCATAATCAGGGTTCTAGCTACGTAGCAAATGTGTCCAGTGTATCCGTATACTGAGTGCTACCTACATGGCATATCAGTCCAAAATATCCATGTACAGATAGCTAGCTACATGGCAGAGTAGTGCTACATATCCATGGTCTTCGTTCTAGCTACATGGTAGATGTGACCTAAGTATCCATATACTGAGAGCTACCTACATGGCAGAGTAGTCCAACATGTCCATACAAAGAGTACTAGCTACTGAGCTGATGAGTCCAACACGTCCATATTTTAGGAGCTAGCTACATGGGAGACAAGTCCAATATCTTCATATACAAAGAGCTACCTACTTGGCAGATCAGTCCAACATATGCATGTAGAGAGCTAGTTTCATCGTAGACGAGTCCAAAATGTCCATGTACAGAGAGCTAGCAACATGGCAATGTAGTGTAACATTTCCATATACAGAGTTCTAGGTACAAGGCAGATAAATCCACCTTTTCTATATCTAGAGAGCTAGCTACATGGCAGGGTAATGCAACATGTTCATATACAGGGAACTATCTACAAGGAAGATGAGTCCAACTTTTCTATATACAGAGAGCTACCTATATGGCAGAGTAGTGCAACATGTCCATATACAGGGTACTAGCTACATGGCAGATGAGTCCAACATGTCCATATACTGAGAGTTAGATGCATGGCAGACAAGTCCAATATGTTCATGTACAGAGAGTTAGTTATATGGCAAGGTAATGCAGGATTTCCATATACAGAGTTCTAGCTACATGGCTTGTGTGTCCTGCTTGTCCATATACTGAGAGCTATCTACATGACAGAGTAGTCCAACATGACCATATACAAGGTACTAGCTGCATGGCAGAGGAGTCCAACATGTCCGTATACTGAGAGGAAGCTACATGGCAGACTAGTCCAATATGTTCATGTATTGAGAGCTCCTTCTTGGCAGATCAGTGTATCCCACCCATGTACAGAGAACTAACTACCTGGCAGACAGGTCTAAAATGTTGATATACAGAGAGCTAGCTACATGACAAGGTAGTGCAACATTTCCATATACAGAGTTCTAGCTACAAGGCAGATGAGTCCATCTTGTCTATATACAGAGAGCTAGATACATGACAGAGTAGTGCAATATGTCCATATACAGGGTACTAGCTACATGGCAGGTGAGTCCAACATATCTGTATACTGAGAGCCAGCTACATGGCAGACAAGTCCAATATGTTCATATAAAGAGAGTTATTACATGGGAGGATAGTTCAACATTTCCATATACAGAATTCTAGCTTCAAGGCAGACGAGTCCAACTTGTATATATACAGAAAGTCAGCTACATGGCAAAGTAGTGCAACATGTCCATATAAAGGGTATTTGCTACATGGCATATGAGTACACAGAGCTAGCTAATGGCAGGATAGTGTAAAATTTCCATACACAGAGTACTAGGTACCTGGCTGATGAGTCCAACATGTCCATATTCTGAGAGTTAGCTACATGGGAGACAAGTCCAATATGTTCATATACACAAAGCTACCTACTTGTCAGATCAGTCCAAAATATCCATTTACAGAGAGCTAGCTACATGACAGATGAGTCCAAAATGTCCATATACAGAGAGCTAAGTTACATGGCAGGGCAGTACAACATTTCTATATACAAAGTTCTAGCTACAAGGCAGATGAGTCCAACTTGTCTACATACAGAGAACGAGCTACATGATAAGAGTAGTGCAAGATGTCCATATACAGGGTACTAGCTACCTGGCTGATGAGTCCAACATGTCCATATACTGAGAGCTAGCTACATGGCAGAAAAGTCCAATGTGTTCATATACAGAGAGCTACCTTCTTGGCACAACAGTCTATCATATCCACGTACAGAGAGCTAGCTACATGGCAGACGAATCCAAAATGTCTATATACAGAGAGTTAGCTACATGGCATGGTAGTGCAACATTTCCATATACAGAGTTCTAGCTACAAGGCAGATGTGTCCAACTTGTCCATATACTGAGAGCTAGCTACATGACAGATTAGTCCAACATGTCCATATACAGGGTACTAGTTACCTGGCTGATGAGTCCAACCTGAGCATATACTGGGAGCTAGCTACATCGCAGACAAGTACAATGTATTCATATACAAAGAGTTACTTTCTTGGCACAACAGTCTATCCTATCAATGTACAGAGAGCTAGCTACATGGCAGACAAGTCCAATATGTTCATACACGTAGAGCTAGCTATGTGGCAGAGTAGTGCAGGATTTAGATATACTGAGTTCTAGCTACATGGCAAATGTGTCCTACGTGTCCATATACTGAGAGCTAGCTACATGACAGAGTAGTCCAACATGTCCATATACAGGGTACTAGCTACATGACAGATGAATACAACATGTCCATATACTGAGAGCTAGCTACATGGGAGACAAGTCCAATATGTTCATATACAATGTGCTACCTACTTGGCAGATCAGTTCAACATAACCATGTACAGAGAGCTAGCTACATGGCAGAAAACTCCAAAATGTCCATATAAAGAGAACTAGCTACATGGCAGGGGAGTGCAACATTTCCATATACAGAGTTCTAACTATATGGCAGATGAGTCCAATATGTACATATGCTGAGAGCTAGCTAGCTACATGGCTGATAAGACCAATATGTTCATCTGCAGAGAGCTACCAACTTGGCAGGTCAGTCCAACATATCCATGCAGAGTGAGCTTGCCATGTGACCGATATGTCCAACCTGTACATACACTGAGAGCTACCTACATGGCAGATCAGTTTAAAACACCCATACACAGATAGCTAGCTACATGTCAGACATATCCAATATGTCTATATACAGAGAGCTAGCTACATGGCAGAGTAGTTCATCATTTCTGTATACAGAGTTCTAGCTCCATGGACAATGAGTCCAACATGTCCATATACTGAGAGCTAGTTAGCTACATGGAAGTCAAGTCCAATATGTTCATACACAGAGAGCTAGCTATATGGAAGTGTAATGCAACATTTCCATATACACAGTTCTAGCTACATGGCAGAGAAGCCCAATGTTTTCATATACAGAGAGCTAGCTACGTGCCAGATCAGTTCAAAATATCCATGCACACAGAGCTAGCTACAAGTCAGACAAGTCCAAAATGTCCATATAAAGAGAGCTAGCTACATGGCAGAGTAGTGTAACATTTCCATATACAGAGTTCTAGCTCCATGGAAGAAGAGTCCAACATGTCCATATACTGAGAGCTAGCTATATGGCAGACAAGCCGAATAAGTTCATATACAGAGTGCTAGCAGGATAGTGCAACATTTCCGTATACAGAGTTCTAGCTACATGGCAGACAAGTCGAGTATGTTCATATACAGAAAGAGAGCTAGCTACATGGCAGATAAGTCCAACAGATCAATGTACAGAGAGCTAGGTACATGACAGACGAGTCCAAATTGTCCATATACAGAGAGCAAGCTTCATGGCAGTGTAGAGCATCATTTCTATAGACAGTGTTCTAACTACATGGCAGATGTGTCCAATGTATCCATATACTGAGAGCTAGCTACATGGCAGAGTAGTCCAACATATTCATATACAGGGAAATAGATACAAAGGCAGATGAGTCCAACATGTCGATATACAGAGAGCTAGCTCCATGGCAGGGTAGTCCAACATTTCCATAAACAGAATTTAAGCTACATGGAAGATGAGTCCAAAGTGTGCATATACTGAGAGCTAGTTACATGGCAGAGTAATACAACATATCCATATACTTGGTACTATCTACATGATAAATGGTCCAATATGTCCATATACTGAGAGCTAGCTACATGGCAGACAAATCCAAGATGTTAATATACAGACAGCTAGCTACATGTCAGGGGAGTGCCACATTTCTACATATAGAGTTTGAGCTACATGGCAGATGATCCAATGTGTCTATATACTGAGATCCAGCTACATGGCAGAGTAGTCCAACATGTCCATATACAGGGTACTAGCTACATGGCAGATGAGTCCATCATATCCATATAAAACAGGTTGCTACATCGCAGACAAGTCAAATATGTTCATATACAGAGAGTTACCTCCTTGGCAGATCAGTCCAACATATCCATTTGCAGAGAGCTAGCTACGTGGCAGGGTATTGTAACATTTCCATATACAGAGTTCTAGCTACAAGGCAGATAAGTCCAACTTGTCTATATAGAGAGAGCTATCTACATGGTAGAGTAGTGCAACATTTTTATATGCAGAGATCCAGCTAAATGGCAGATGGGTCCAACATGCCCTTATACTGAGAGCTAGCTGCATGGCAGACAAGTCCAATGTGTTTATATACAGAGAGCTACCTACTTGACAGATCAGTCCAACATATCCATGTACAAAGAAATAGATACATGGCAGAGTAGTCCAACATATCCATATACAGGGTACTAGATACAAAGGCAGATGAGTCCAACTTGTCTATATACAGAGAGCTAGTTCCATGGCAGGGTTGTGCAACATTTCCATATACAGAGTTTAAGCTACGTGGCAGATGAGTCCAAAGTGTTCATATACTGAGAGCTACCTACGTGGCATGGTAGTACAACATGTCCATATACTTGGTACTATCTAATTGGTAGATGGTCCATATACTGAGAGCTAGCTATATGGCAGACAAGTCCAAGATGTTAATACACAGAGAGCTAGTTACATGGCAGGGTAGTGCCACAATTACTTATACAGGGTTCTAGCTACATGGTAGATGATGCAACGTGTCTATATACTAAGAGCCAACTACATGGCAGAGTAGTTCATCATGGCCATATACAGGGTATTAGCTACATGGTAGATGAGTCCATCATGTCCATTACTGACAGGTAGCTACATTGCAGACTAGTCCAATATGTTCATATACAGAGAGCGACCTACTTGGCAGATCAGTCCAACATATCCATTTACAGACAGGTAGCTACATGGTAGATGACTCCAAAATGTCCATATACAGAGAGGTAACTACATGGCAGGATAGTGCATCATTTCCATATACAGAGTTCTAGCTACCTGGCAGATGTGTCCATCGTGTCCATTAACTGAGAACTAGCTACATGGCCGAGTAGTCCAACATGTCCATATTCAGGATACTAGCTACATGGCAGATGTGTGAAATGTGTCCGTATACTGAGAGCCACCTACCTGGAAGCCAAGTCCAATATGTTCATATATAGAGAGCCACCTTCTTCGCAGATCAATCCAACATATCTATGTACAGATAGCGAGCTACATGGCAGACATGTCTAAAGTGTCTATATGCAGAGAGCTAGTTACATGGCTGTGCAGTGCAACATCTCCATATACAGAGTTCTACCTACATGTCTGATGTGTCCATCACGTCCATTTACTGAAAGCTAGCTACATGGCTGAGTAGTACAACTTGTCGATATAAAGGATTCTAGCTCCATGGCAGATGAGTCCAACATGTGCTTATACTGAGAGCTAGCTACATGGCAGACAAGTCCAATATGATCAAATAAAGAAAGTTACCTACGAGGCAGATGAGTTCAACAAATCCATGTACAAAGAGGTAGCTACATGGCAGATGAGTCCAAAATGTCGACATTCAGTGAGCTAACTACATGGCACAGTATTGAAAAAATTTCCAAATACAGAGTTCAACCTACATGGAAGTTGTGTCCATCAAGTCCATTTACTGAGAACTAGCTACATGGCCGAATTGTCCAACATGTCCATATTCAGGATACTAGCTACATGGCAGATGTGTGCAACGTGTCCATATACTGAGAGCCACCTACATGGCAGCCAAGTTCAGTATGTTCATATACAGAGAGCTACCTTCTTCGCAGATCAATCCAACATATCTATGTACGGAGAGCTAGCTACATGGCAGACGTGTCTAAAATGTCCATATACAGAGAGCTAGCCACATGGCAGGGCAGTGCAACATCTCCATATACAGAGTTCTAGCTACATGGCTGATGTGTCAAAGCTGTCCATATACTGAGAGCTACCTACATGGCAGACAAGTCCAATTTGTTCATATAAAGAGAGCTTCCTTCTTGGCAGATTAATCCAACATACCCATGTACAGGGAGCTAGCTACATGGCAGATGAGTCCAAAATGTCCATATGCAGAGAGCTAGCTACATGGCAGAGTAGTGCAACATTTGCATATAAAGAGTTCAAGCTATAAGGCAGAGTAATCCAACTAGTCTTTATACAGAGAGCTAGCTACGTAGCATGGTAGTACAACATGTCCATATACTTGGTACTATCTACACGGTAGATGGTCCAATATGTCCATATACTGAGAGATAGCTACATGGCAGACAAGATGTTAATACACAGAGAGGAAGCTACATGGCAGGGTACTGCAACATCTCCATATACAGAGTTCTAGCTACAAGGCAGATGAGTCCAACTTGTCTATATACAGAGAGTGAGCTACATGGCAGAGTAGTCCAACATGTCTATATAAAGAGTTCTAGCTAGCTGGCTAATTAATTCTACGTGTCCATATACTGAGAGCTTCCAGCCTGGCAATAAAACCCAATAGGTTCATATACAGAGTTCTACCTGCTTGGCAGATCAGTCCAACATATCCATGTACAGAGTGCTAGCTACATGGCTGATGAGTCCAAAATGTCCTTATACATAGTGCTAGCTATATGGCAGGATAGGGCAACATTTCTATACACAGAGTTCTAGCTACAAGGCAGATGAGTCCATCTTGTCTATATATAGGGAGCTAGCTACATGGCAGGGTAGTGCAAAATTCCCATATACAGAATTCTAGCCACAAGGCAGATGAATCCAACTTGTCTATATACAGAACTAGCTACATGGCCGTGTATTCCCACATGTCCATATACAGGGTACTAGTTACATGGCAGATGAACCCAACATGTCCATATACTGAGAGCTAGCTAAATGGCATACAAGTCCAATATGTTCATATACAGAGAGCTACCTACTTGGCAGATCAGTCCAATATATCCATGTACAGAGAGCTATCTACATGGCCTACGAGTCCAAAATGTCCATATACAGAGAGCTAGCTACATGGCAGCATTGCGCAATATTTCCATATACAGAGTTCTAGCTTTAAGGCAGATGAATCCAACTTGTCTATATACAGAGAGTTCGCTACATAGCAGAGTAGTGCAAGATACCCATATATGGATTTCTAGCTACCTGGCTGATGTGTTCATCTTGTCCATATATGGAGAGTAACCTACATGACAGATCAGTCCAAAATATCCACACACAAAAAGCTTGCTACACGGCAGACTAATCCAAAATATCCAAATACTGAGAGTTAGTTGCTTGGCAGTGTAGTGCCTCATTTCCATATACAGAGTTCAACCTACATGGCAGATGACTTCAAAGTGTTCATATACTGAGAGCTAGCTACACGGTAGAGTAGTCCAATATGTCTATGTACAGGGTACTAACTACATGGCAGATGAGTCCAACATGTCCATATACTGAGAGTTAGCTACATTGCAGAATTGTTCAACATGTCCATAAATTGCGAGATAACTACACAGCAGACAATTTCAATATGATCATATACAGAGAGCTACCTGCTTGGCACACCACTCCAACATATCCATGTACAGAGAGCTATCTACATGGCAGATGACTCCAAAATGTCCTTATACAGAGAGCTACATGGGAGAGTAGTGCAACATTTCCATTTACAGAGTTCTAGCTGCAAGACAGATGAGTCCAACTTGTCTATATACAGAGTGGTAACTACATGGCAGAGTAGAGCAACATTTCCATATACAGATTTTTAGCTACATGGTATATGTTTCCAACGTGTCCATATACTGAAAGATACCTACATGGCAGATTAGTCCAACAAGTCCATATACTGAGAGCTAGCTTCATGACAGATAATTCCAAAATGTTCGTATACAGAGTGCTACCTACTTGGCTGATCAGTCTAACATATCCATGTACAGAGACCTAGCTTCACGGCAGACAAGTCCAAAACTTTCATATACAGAGAGATAGCTACATGGCAGGATAGGGCAACATTTCCATATAAAGGGTTCTAGCTACAAGGCAGATAAGTCCAACTTGTTTTTATACAGAGAGCTAGCTTCATGGCAGAGTAGTGCAACATTTCCATATACAGACTTCTAGCTACATGACAGATGTGTCCAACATGCCCATATACTGAGAGTTAGCTACATGGCAGAGTATTCCAACATGTCCATATAAAGAGTACTAGCTACTTGGCTAATGAGTCCAACGTGTCCATATACTGAGAACTAGCTACATGTTAGACAAGTCCAATATATTCATATACAGAGAGCTACCTAAATGTCAGATCGATCCAAGATACCCATGTACAAAAAGCTAGCTACATGGCAGAAGAGTCCAAAAGTCATTATACAGAGAGCTGGCTATATGTCAGAGTAGTGCAACATTTCCATATACAGAGTTCTAGCCTCAAGGCAGGTGAGTCCAACTTGTCTATATACAGCAGCTAGCTACATGGCCAGGTAGTCCAACATGTCCATATATAGTGTACAAGTTGCATGGCAGATGATTCCAATATGTCCATATACTGAGAGCTAGCTACATGGCAGATCAGTCCAACATACACATGTAGAGAGAGGTAGCTCATGGCAGACGAGTCCAAAATGCCCATATACAGAGAGCTAGCTACATGGCAGGGTAATGATACATTTCCATATACAGAGTCCTAGCTACTAGTCAGATGAGTTCAACTTGTCTATATACAGAGAGCTAGCTACATGGCATGGTATTGGAACATTTCCATATACAGATTTCTAGCTACAAGGCAGATGATTCAAATTTGTCTTTATGCAGAGAGCTAGCTACATGGCAGAGTAGTGCAACATATCCATATACAGAGTTCTAGATACATGGCTGATGTGTCCAACTTGTTCATATACTTCTAGCAAACTGCATGGCACAACAGTACAAAATATCCATGCACAGAGAGCTCGATACATAGCAGACGAGTCCAAAATGCCCATATAAAGAGAGCTAGCTACATGGCATAGTAGTGCATCATTTCCATATACATAGTTCAAGCTACATGGGAGATGAGTCCAAAGCATTCATATACTGAGAGGTAGCTTCATGGAAGAGTAGTCCAACATGTCTATATAAAAAGCACTAGCTACCTGTCTAAGTAAACCAATGTGTCCATATACTGAGAGCTAGCTACATGGCAGAAAACCCCAATATTTTCATACACAGTGTGCTATCAATTTGGCAGATCCATCCAACATATCCATGTACAGAGTACTAGCTACAGGGCAGTTGAGTCCAAAATGGCCATATACAGAGAGCTAGCTACAAGCAGGGTATGTCAACATTTCCATATTCAGAGTTCTAACTACAAGGCAGATTAGTCCAACTTGCCTATATACAGAAAGCTAGCTACATGGCAGGGTAATGCAACATTTCTATATACACAGTTCTAGCTACATGCCAGATGAGTCCAAGTTGTCTATATACAGAGCTAGCTACATGGTCGGGTAGTCCAATATGTCCATATACAGCGTACTAACTACATGGCAGAGGATTCCAAAATGTCCATATACAGAGAGCTAGCTACATGGCAGAGCAGTGCACAATTTCCATATGCAGAGTTCAAGCAACATGGCAGATGAATCCAAAGAATTCATATACTGAGAGCTAGCTACATCACAGAGTAGTCCAACATGTCCATATAAAGTGTACTAGCTACCTGGCTAATGAATCCAACATGTCCATATACTGAGACCTAGCTACAAGGCAGAGAAGTCCAATATGGTCATATATCCATGTACAGAGAGCTAGTTACAAGGAAGACGCGTCCAAAATATCCATATACAAAGAGCTAGCTACATGGCAGGGAAGTGCAACATATCCATATACAGACTTCTAAGTACAAGGCACATGAGCCCAACTTTTCTAAATGCAGAGAACTAGCTACATGACAGAGTAGAACTACATGTCCACATATAGAGTACTAGCTACCTGGCTAATTAATTCAACATGTCCATATACTGAGAGACAGCCACATGGCAGAAAAGTCCCATATGTTCATATATAGAGAGCTATTTACTTGTCAGATCATGCCAACATATCCATGTACTGAGAGTTAACAACATGGCAGATGAGTCCAAAATGCCCACATACAGAGAGCTAACTACATGGCAGGATAGTGCAACATTTCCATATACAGAGTTCTAGCTACAAGGCAGATGAGTCCAACTTGTCTATATACAGAGTTAGCTACATGGCCGGGTAATCCAACATGTCCATATACAGGGCACAAGGTACATTGCTGATGAGTCCAACTTTTCTATAGGTAGAGAGCTAGCTACATGGCAGAGTAGTCCAACATGTCCATATAAAGAGTACTAGCTACCTGGCTAATGAGTCCAACATGTCCATATACTGAAAGCTAGCTACTTGGCAGACAATTCCAATATGTTCATATACAGAGAGCTAACTACTTGTCTGATCAGTCCAACATATCCATGTACAGAGAGCTAGCTACATGGCATATGAGCTCAAAATGTCCATATACAGATACCTAGCTCCATGGCAGGGTAGTGTTACATTTTCATATATAGAATTCTAGCTAAAAGGCAGATGAGTCCAACTTGTCTATATTCAGAGTGCTAGCTATATGGCAGAGTAGGGAAACATATCCATATACTGAGTTCTAGATACATGGCTGATGTGTCCAGTATGTCCATATACTGCGAGCAATCTACATCAGATCAGTGCAAAATATCCATGTATAGAGCTCTAGCTACATAGCAGATGAGTCCAAAATGTACATATAAAGAGAGTTAGCTACATGACAGAGTAGTGTATCATTTCCATATACAGAGTTCAACCGACATGGGAGATGAGTCCAAAGTGTTCACATACTGAGAGCCAGCTACATGGCAGAGTAGTTGAACATGTCCATATACAGGGTATTATCTAACTGGCTAATGACTCCAGCATGCCCATATATTGAGAGCTAGCTACATTGCTGATGTGTCCAACATGACCATATACTGGGAGCTAGACACATGGCAAACAAGTTCAATATGTTCATATACAGAGAACTACCTACTTGGCATATCAGTCCAACATATCCATGTACAGAGAGCAAGTTACATGGCAGATGAGTCCAAAATGTCCATATTCAGAGAGCTAGCTACATAGCAGAGTAGTGCAACATTTCCATATACAGACTTCTAGCTACATGGCAGATGTGTCCAACGTCTCCATATATTTAGATCAACCTACATGGCAGCACAGTACAAAATATGCATGCACAGAGAGCTAGCTACAGGCCAGATGAGTCCAAAATGTCCATATACAGAGAGATAGCTACATGGCAGAGTAGTGCATCATTTCCATATACAAGGTTCAAACTACATGGTAGATTAGTCCAAACTGTCCATATACTGAGAGCTAGCTACATGGCAAAGTAGTCCAACATATCCTATAAAGAGTACTAGCCACCTGGCTAATGAGTCCAACATGTCCATTTACTGAGAGCTAGCTACACGGCAGATGCATCCAAACTGTCCATATATTTAGAGCAAACTACATGGAAGGTCAGTCCAAAATATCCATGCACAGAAAGAAAGCTACATGTCAGATAAGTCCAAAGTACCCATATCCAGAGAGTAAGCTATATGGCAGGGTAGTGCAACATGTCCATATACAGAGTTCTAGCTACAAGGCAGATGAGTCCAACTTGTCTATATGCAGAGAGCTAGCTACATGGCAGGGTAGTCCATCATGTCCATATAAAGAGTACTAGCTACCTGACTAATGAGTCCAACGCGTCCATATAATGAGAGTGAGATACATGGTAGACATTTCCAATATGATAATATACAGAGAGCTACCTACTTGCCAGATCAGTCCAACATATCCATGTACAGAGAGCTAGCTACATGGCAGACGAGTCCAAAATGTTCATATACAGAGAGCTAGCTACATGGCAGAGTAGTACATCATTTCAATATAAAGATTCAAACTACATGGCAGATGACACCAATGTGTTCATATACTGAGAGCTAGCTAGATGTCAGAGTAGTCCAACACGTCCATATAAAGAGTACTAGCTACCTGGCTAATGAGTCAAACATGTCTTATCCTGAGAGCTAGATACATTGCAAAAAAGCCCAATCTGTTCATATACAGAGAATTTCCTTTGGCTGATCAGTCCAACATATCCATGGACAGAGAGCTAGCTACATGTCAGACGAGTCCAGTATGTCCATATACAGAGAGCTGGCTACATGACAGAGTAGTGCGTCATTTCCATATACAGAGTTCAAGCTACATGGCAGATGAATCCAAAGTGCTCATATACTGAGAGCTAGCTACATGGCAGAGTAGTCCAACATGTCTGTATAAAGAGTACTAGATTCCTGGCTATTGATTCCTACATGTCAATATACTGAGAAATAGCTACATGGCAGATATGTCCAATATGTTCATATATAGAGAGCTACATACTTGGCAGATCAGTTCAAAATGTTCATATACAGAGAGCTAGTTACATGGCAGGGTAGTGCACCATTTCCATATACAGAGTACTAGCTCTAAGGCAGATGAGTACAACTTGCTATATACAGAGTTAGCTACATGGCCAGATAGTCTAATATGTCCATATACAGGGTACAAGTTACATGGCAGATGAGTCCAACATGTCCATATACTGAAAGCTAGCTACATGGCAGACAAGTCCAATATGTACATATACTGAGAGCTACCAACTGGCTGATCATTACAACATATCCATGTACAGAGAGGTAGCTATATGGCAGATGAGCCCAAAATGTCCATATACAGAGACATAGCTACATGGCAGTGTAGTGCAATATTTTCATATACAGAGTTCTAGCTAAAAGGCAGATGAGTCCAACTAGTCTATATTCAGAGTGCTAGCTACTTGGCAGAGTAGTGCAATATATCCATATACAGTGTTCTAGCTACATGGCTGATGAGATCAACGTGTCCATATTCTGAGAGCAAACTACAAAGTAAATCAGTGCAAAATTTCCATGCACATAGAGCTAGCTACATAGCAGATGAGTCAAAAATGTCCATATGAAGAGAGCTACTAGCTACCTGGCTAAAGAGTCCAACATGACCATATACTGAGAGCTAGCTACATTGCAGACGTGTCCAACATGTCCATATACTGGGAGCTAGCTACATAGCAGACAAATTCAGTATATTCATATACAGAGAGAGCTACCTTATTGGCAGATCAGTCCAACATATCCATGTACAGAGAGCTAGCCATAGGGAAGATGAGTCCAACATGTCCATATACTGTGAGCTAGCTACATGGCAAACAAGTTAAATATGTTCATATACAGAGGGCTACCTTCTTGGCAGATCAGTACAACATATCCATGTACGGAGAACTAGCTACATGACAGATGAGTCCAAATGTCCATATTCAGAGTTAGCTACAAGGCAGAGAAGTGCAAAATTTCCATATACAGTGTTCTAGTTACATGGCAGATGTGTCTGACTTGTCCTTATATTTAGAGCAACCTACATGGCAGCTCAGCCCAAAATATCCATGGACGAGTCAAAAATGACCATATACAGATAGATAGCTACATGGCAGAGTAGTGCATCATTTCCATATACAGAGTTCAAACTACATGGTAGATGAGTTCAAAGTGTTAATATACTGAGAGCTAGGTACATGCCAGACAAGTCCAATATGTTCATATACAGAGAGCTTCCTACTTGGCAGATCAATCCAACATATCCATGTATAGAGTTTTAGCTACATGGCAGACAAGTCCAAAATGTCCTTTACAGAGAGCTAGCTACATGGCAGGGTAGTGTAACATTTCCATGTACAGAGTTCTAGGTACATGGCAGATGTGTCCAACGTGTCCATATACTGAGAGCTTTCTACATGTCAGATCACTCCAACATGTCCATATGCAGGGTACTAGCTACATGGCAGATGACTTCAACATGTTCCTATACTGAGAGCTAGCTACAATGCAGATGTGTCCAACATGTCCACATACTGGGAGCTTGTTACATGGCAGAAAACATCAATATGTTCATATACAGAGAGCAACCTACTTGGCATATCAGTCCAACATATCAATGTACAGAGAGCTAGCTACATGGCAGATGAGTCCAAAATGTCCATATTCAGAAAGCTAGCTACATAGCAGGGTAGTGCAACATTTCCCTATACAGAGTTCTAGCTACATGGCAGATGTGTCCAACATCTCCATATATTTAGAGCAACCTACATGGCAGTACAATCCAAAATATCCATGCACAGAGAGCTAGCTACAGGCCAGACAAGTCCAAAATGTCCATATACAGAGAGGTAGCTACATGGCAGAGTAGTGCATCATTTCCATATACTAGTTCAAACTACATGGTAGATGATGAGTCCAAAGTATTCATATACTGAGAGCTAGCTACAAGGCAGAGTAGTCCAACATGGCTATATAAAGAATGCTAGCCACCTGCCTAATGAGTACAACATGTCCATATACTGAGAGCTAGCTACATGGCAGGCAAGTCCAATATGTTCATATACAAAGAGCTAACTACTTGCTAGATAAGTCCAACATATCCACGTACAAAGAGCTAGCTACATGGCATACAAGTCCAAAATGTTCACATACACAGAGTTAACTGCATGGCAGAGTAGTACGTCATTTCCATATACAAATTTAAACTACATGGCATATGACTCAAAGTGTTCATAAACTGAGAGCTAGCTACATGGCAGAATAGTCCAACATGTTCATATAAAGAGAATTTGCTAACTGGATAATGAGTCAAATATTTCGATATCCTGAGAGCTAGCTATATGGCAGAGCTGTGTATTATACAGAGTTCAAGCTACATGGCATATGTGTCCAAGGTGATCATGTACTGAGAGCTAGCAACATGACAGAGTAGTCCAACATGTACATATAAAGAGAACTAGCTACCTGGCTAATGAGTCCAACATGTACATATACTGAGACCTAGCTACATGGCAGACAAGTCCAATAAGTTCATATAGAGACAACTAACACCTTGGCAGATCAGTCCAACGTATCCATGTACAGAGAGATAGCTACATGTCAGAAGAGTCCAAAATGTCCATATACAGAGAGCTACCTACATGACACAGTAGTGCATCATTTCCATATACAGAGTTCTACCTACATGGCAGATGCGTCCAAAGTGTCCATGTATTTAGAGCAAACTACAGGGAAGTTCAGTTCAAAATGTCCATGCACAGAAAGCTAGCTACATGTCAGATAAGTCCAAAATACCCATATACAGAGAGCTAGCTATATGGCAGGGCAGTGCAACATATCCATATACAGAGTTCTAGCTACAAGGCAGATGAGTCCAACTTGTCTATATACAGAGAGCTAGCTACATGGCAGAGTAGTCTAACATGTCCATATAAAGAGTACTAGCTATATGGCTAATTATTTCAACATGTGCATATACTGAGAGCTAGACACATGGCAGACCAGTCCAATATGTTCATATACAGAGAGCTTCCTACTTTAGAGATCAGTCCAACATATCCATATACAGAGAGCTAGCTACATGGCAGATGAGTCCAAAATGTCCATATACAGAGAGTTAGCTACATGGAAGGGAAGGGCAACATTTCCAATTATAGAGTTCTAGCTACAGAGCAGATTAGTCTAACTTGTCTATATACAGACATCTAGCTACATGGCAGTGTAGTCCATCATGTCCATATAAAGAGTACTAGCTACCTGACTAATTAGTCCAACGTGTCCATATACTGAGAGCGAGCTACATGGTAGACAATTCCAATATGTTCATATATAGAGAGCTACCTACTAGCCAGATCAGTCCTACATATCCATGTACAGAGACATAGCTACATGGCAGAAGAGTCCAAAATGTTCATATACAGAGCGCTAGCTACATGGCAGAGTAGAGCATCATTTCAATATAAAGATTCAAACTACATGGCAGATTACTCCAATGTGTTCATATACTGAGAGCTAGCTACATGGCAGAGTAGTCCAACATGTCCATATAAAGAGTACGAGCTACCTAGCTAATGAGTCAAACATGTCCTTATCCTGAGATCTAGCAACATGGCAGAACAGTACATCATTTCCATAATCAGAGTTCAAGCTATATGGCAGATGACTCCAAAGCGTTCATATACTAAGAGCTAGCTACATGGTAGAGTAGTCCAACATGTTCATATAAAGAGTACTAGCTACCTGGCTAAAGAGTCCAACATGACCATATACTGAGAGCTAGCTACATTGCAAACAAGTCCAATGTATTCATATACATAGAACTACCTTTGACAGATCAGTCCAACATATCCATGTACAGAGAGCTAGCTACATAGCAGATGAGTCAAAAATGTCCATATAAAGGGAGCTAGCTACATGACAGAGTAATGCATCATTTCCATATACAGAGTTCAAGCGACAAGGCAGATGAGTCCAAAGTGTTCGTATTCTGAGAGCTAACTACATGGCATAGTAGTCGAACATGTCCATATACAGGGTATTAGCTACCTGGCTAATGACTCCATCATGTTCATATACTGAGAACTAGATACATTGCAGATGTGTACAACATGTTCAAATAATGAGAGCTATCTACATTGCAGATGTGTCCAACATGTTCATATACTGGGAGCTAGCTACATGGCAGACAAGTTCAATATGTTCATATACAGAGAGCTACCTACTTGGCAGATCAGT
>NW_006409132.1:196703-198495 GCF_000296735.1 Chrysochloris asiatica
TTGGCAGATCAGTCCAACATATCCATGTACAGAGAGCTAGCTACATGACAGTTGAGTCCATATGTCCATATTCAGAGAGCTAGCTACATGGCAGAGAAGTGCAAAATTTCCATATACAGAGTTCAAACTACATGGTAGATGAGTTCAAAGTGTTAATATATTGAGAGCTAGCTAAATAGCAGAGTAGTCAAACATGTCCATATAAACAGTACTAACCACCTGGCTAATGAGTCCAACATGTCCATATACTGAGAGCTAGCTACATAGACAAGTCCAATATGTTAATGTACAGAGAACTACCTACTTGCCAGATAAGTCCAACATATCCACGTACAGAGAGCTAGCTACATGGCAGACGAGTCCAAAATGTTCATATACAGAGAGTTAGCTACATGGCAGTGTAGTGCACAATTTCCATATAAAATTGAAACTACATGGCATATGACTCCAAAGTTTTCATATACTGAGAGCTAGCTACATGGCTGAGTAGTCCATCATGTCCATATAAAGAGTACTAGCTACCTGGCTAATGAGTCAAACATGTCCATACCCTGAGAGCTAGCTACGTGGCAGAGCAGTGCATAATTTCCATATACAGATTTCAAGCGAAATGGCGGATAAGTTCAAAGAGTTCATGTACTGAGAGCTAGCTACATGGCTGAGTAGTTCAACATGTACATATACACAGAGCTAGCTACATGGCAGGGTAGTGCAACATTTCCTTATACAGATGTCTAGCTACAAGGCAGATGAGTACAACTTTTCTATATACAGAGAGCTAACTACATGGCAGGGTAGTCCAACATGTCCATATACAGGGTACTAGCTACATGGCAGATGAGTCCAACATGTCCATATATTGTGATCTAGCTACATAGCAGACAAGTTCAATATGTTCATATACAGAGAGCTACCTACTTGGCAGATCAGTCCAACTTATCCATATACTGAGAGGTAGCTACATGTCAGAAGAATCCAAAATGTCTATATACAGAGAGCTAGCTACATGGCAGAGTAGTGCAACATTTCCATATACAGAGTTCTAGTTACATGGCAGATCATTCCAATGTGTCTGTATATTGAGAGCTACCTACCTGGCAGATCATTCCAAAATATCCATGCACAGAGAGCTATCAACAAGTCAGACGAGTCTAAAATATCCATATACTGAGACCTAACTAGATGGCAGACAAGTCCAATATGTCCATATACAGAAAGCTACATACTTGGCAGATTAATTCAACATATCCATGTACAGAGAGCTAGCTACATGGCAGATCAGTCCAAAATATATATGCGCAGAGAGCTAGCTAAAAGGAAGATGCGTCCAACTTGTCTATATACAATATTCTAGCTAAATGGCAAAGTAGTGCAACATATGCATATACAGAGTTCTAGCTACAAGGCAGATGAGTCCAACATGTACATATACTGATAGCTAGCTACATGGCAGATCAGTCTAAATGGTTCATATAAAGAAAGCTAGATACATGGCAGACAAATCCAATATGTTCATATACAGAGAGATACATACTTGGCAGATTAGGCCAACATAACCATGTACAGAGTTCTAGCTACAAGGCAGATGAGTCAAACTTGTCTATATAGACAGAGCCAGCTCCATGGCAGAGTAGTGCAATATTTCCATATACAGAGTTCTAGCTACATGGCAGATGTGTCCAACGTGTCCAAATACTGAGATCTACCTACGTGGCAGAGTATTCCACATGTTCAAACACAGGGTACTATCTACACAACATATGAGTACAACCTGTCCAAATACTGAGAGCTA
>NW_006409132.1:205702-209917 GCF_000296735.1 Chrysochloris asiatica
TCATATGGATGTGAAAGCTGGACAGTGAATAAGGAAGATCATAGAAGAATTGATGCCTTTGAGTTGTGGTGTTGGAGGAGAATACTGAAAGTGCCTTGGACAGCCAAAAGAACCAATAGATCTGTTTTGGAAGAAGTGCAGCCAGAGTGCTCCATGGAGGCCAGGATGGCTAAGCCTCGTCTCTTCTACTTTGGACATATTGTCCGAAGGAAACAATCATTAGAGAAGGATGTCATGCTGGGTAGGGTTAGATAAAAGAGTAAGACCCCCAACGAGATGGATCAGCCAGGTGGCATCACTGATGGACTCAAGTGTGGCAGCGGTAGTGAGATTGGCCCAGGATCGAACATTGTTTCGTTCTGCTGTGCATGGGGTCGCTATGAGTCGGCTCCAACTCGATGGCACCTGACAACAACAAACAGAGCTACATGGCAGATCAGTGCAAAGTGTTCATATACTGAGAGCTAGCTACATGGCAGAGTAGTGCAACATTTCTATATACAGAGTTCTAGCTACCTGGCTGTTGTGTCCATCGTGTCCATATACAGAGAGCTAGCTATATTGCAGAGTACTCCAACATGTCCATATAAAGAGTACTAGCTACCTGGCTAATGAGTCCAATATGTCCATACACTGAAAGCTAGCTACATGGTAGACAAGTCTAAAATGTCCATATTCAGAGAGCTAGCTACAGGACAGGGTAGTGCAACATTTGCTTATACAGATTTCTAGCGGCATGGCAGATGTGTCCAACATGTCCATATACAGAGAACGAGCTACATGGCAGAGTAGTGCAACATTTCCACATACGGAGTTTAGCTACATGGCAGTTGTGTCAACGTGTCCATATAGAGACAGCAAGCTACATGGCAGAGTACTCCAACATGTCCATATAAAGAGTACTAGCTACCTGACTAATGAGTCCAATGTGTCCATATACTGAGAACTAGCTACATGGCAGATAAGTCCAATATGTTCATATAAAGATAGCTACATACTTGGCAGATCTTTCCAACATATCATGTACATAGAGCTAGCTGCATGGCAGATGAGTCTTAAATGACCGTATACAGAGAGCTAGTCACATGTCAGGGTAGTGCAACATTTCCATATACAGAGTTCTAGCTACAAGACAGATGAGTCCAACTTGAATATATACAGAGAGCTCTCTTCATGGCCGAGTATTGCAGCATTTCCATATACAGAGTTCTAGCTACATGACAGATGTGTCCAACGTGTCCATATACTGAGAGCTACCTACATGGCAGTTCAGTCCAAAATATCCATGCACAGAGAGGTAGTTACTTGTTACACGAGTCCAAAATGTTCATATACGGAGAGATAGCTAGATGGCAGAATAGTGCATGATTTCCATATACAGAGTTCAAGCTACATGGCAGATGATTCCAAAATGTTAACATACTGAGAGCAACCTGCATGGTAGAGTAATCCATCATGTCCATATAAAGAGTTCTAGGTACCTGGCTAATGAGTCCAACATGTCCATATACTGAGAGCTAGCTACATGGCAGGGTAGTGCAACATTTTCATTTACAGAGTTCTAGCTACAAGGCAGATGAGTCCACCTTGTCTATATAAAGAGAGCTAGCTACATGGCAGACTAGTGCAACATTTCCATATACAGAGTTCTAGCTACATGGCAGATTTGTCCAACGTGTCCATGTACTGAGAGCTAGCTACATGCCACAGTAGTCCAACATGTCCATATTCAGCGTAGTAGCTACATGACAGATGTTTCCAACGTGTCCATATACGGAGAGCCAATTACAGGCCAGAGAAGTCTAATATCTTCATATATACAGAGCTACCTACTTGGCAGATCAGTCCAACATATCCATGCACAGAGAGCTAGCTACATTGCAAACGAATCCAAAATGTTCATAAGGCAGATGAGTCCAACTTGTCTATATACAGTGAGCTAGCTACATTGCAGAGTAATGCAACATTTCCATATATTGAATTCTAGCTACATGGCAGATGTGTCAATGGTGTTCATATACTGAGAGCTACTTACATGGCAGACAAGTCCCATACATTCATATACTGAGAGCTACATACTTGTCTGATCAGTCCATCATACCCATGTACAGAGAGCTAGTTACATGGCAGACGAGACCAAAATGTCCATATACAGAGACTTGGCCACATGGCAGGGTAGTGTAATATTTCCATATACAGAGTTCTAGCTACAAGTCAGATTAGTCCAAAATGTCCATATACAGAGAGTTAGCTACATGGCAGAGTAATGCAACATTTCCATTTACAGAGTTCTAGCAACCTGGCAGATGTGTCCAACATGTCCATATGCTGAGAGGTAGCTACATATCTGAGTAGTCCACCATGTCCATATTCAGGGAAGTAGCTACAAGGCAGATGTGTCCAAAGAGTGCATATACTGAGTGCCAGCTAGAGGGCAGAGAAGTCTAATATGTTCATATACAGAGAGCTAAATACTTGGCATATCATTCCAACATATCCATGTCCAGAGAGCTAGCTACATTGCAAACGAATCCAAAATGTACATATACAGAGTGCTAGCTTCATGGAAGGGTAGTCCAACATTTCCATATACTGAGTTCTAGCTATATGGAAGATGTGTCAAAAGTGTTCATATACTGAGAGCTATCTACATGCAGTAAAGTTCCATATATTCATATACAGAGAGCTATAAACTTGTCTGATCAGTCCAACATATCCATGTCCAGAGAGCTAGTTATATGGCTGAGTAGTCCAATATGTCAATATACAGAGAGTTGGCCACATGGCATTGTAGTGCAGTATTTCCATATACAGAGTTCTATCTACAAGGCAGATGAATCCAACTTGTCTATATGGAGAGCTAGCTACATTGCAGTGTAGGGCAACATTTCCATATACAGAGTTCTAGCAAAATGGCATATGTGTCCAACGTGTCCATATACTGAGAGCTAGTTACATGGTAGAGTAGTCCAACATGTCCATATTCAGAGTAGAAGCTACACGGCAGATGTGTCCAAAGTGTCCATATACAGAGAGCCAGCTACAGGGCAGACAAGTCCAACATGTTAATATACAGTCAGCTACCTACTTAGCAAATCAGTCCAACATATCCATGTACAGAGATTTAGCTACATAGCAGATGAGTCCAAAATGTCGGTATACAGAGAGCTTGCTACATGGCAGGGTAGTGCAACATTTCCATATACTGAGTTCTAGCTATGTGGCAGATGTAACAACGGGGTCCATATACTGAGAGCTACCTACCTGGCAGACAAGTCCTATATATTCATATACAGATAGCTACATACTGGTCTGATCACTCCAATATATCCATGTTCAGAGCTAGCTACATGGCAGACGAGTCCAAAATGTCCATATACAGAGAGTTGACCACATGGCATGGTAGTGCAACATTTCCATATCCTGAGTTCTAGCTACAAGGCACTTTGTCCAACTTGTCTATATATATTGATCGAACTACGTGTCAGGGTAGTGAAACATCTCCATATACAGATTTCTAACAACATGGCAGATGTGTCAAACGTGTCCATATATTGAGAGCTAGCTACATGGCTGAGTAGTCCAACATGTCCATATTCAGGGTACTACCTACATGGCAGATGTGTCCAACTTTTCCATATACTGAGAGCCATGTATATGACAGAGAAGTCCAATATGTTCACATACATAGAGCTACCTACTTGGCAGATCAGTCCTACATATCCATGTACAGAGAGATAGCTACATGGCTGACAAGTCCAAAATGTCCATATACAGAGAGCTGGCCACATGGCAGGGTAGGGTAACATTTCCATATACAGAGTTCTAGCTATAAGGCAGATGAGTCCAACTTGTCCATATACAGAGAGCTAGCTACGTGGCAGGGTAGTGCAACATTTCCAAATATAGATTTCTAGCTAAAGCCAGATGAGTCCAACCTGTCTATATATAGAAATCGAACTATATGACAGGGTAGTGCAATATTTCCATTTACAGAGTTCTAGCTACATGGCAGATGTGTCCAACATATCCATATACTGAGAGCCACCTACATGACAGACAAGTCCAGTATGTTCACCTACTGAAATATACCTACTTGGCAGATCAGTCCAACACATCAATGTACAGAGAGCTAGCTATATGGCCGATGAATCCAAAAGATCCATATTTAGAGAGCTAGCTATATGGCAGGGTAGTGAAACATTTCCATATACA
>NW_006409132.1:211801-213058 GCF_000296735.1 Chrysochloris asiatica
TGTGTCCAACGTGTCCCTATACTGAGAGCTAACTACACTGCAGAGTATTCCAACATGTCCATATTCAGGGTAGTAGCTACATGGCAGATATGTCCAACGTGTCCATATACTGAGAGCCACCTAGAGGGCAGACAAAGCCAAATATTGTGATATACAGAGAGCTACCACCTTGGCAGATGAGTCCAACATATCCATTTACAGAGAGCTAGCTACAGGCAGAAGAGTCCAAAATGTCCATATATAGAGAGGTAGCTACATGGCAGGGTAGTGCAACATGTTCATATACAGAGTTCTAGCTACAAGGAAGATGAGTCCAACTTTTCTATATGCAGAGAGCTAGCTACATAGCAGTGTAGAGAAACATTTCCCTATACAGAGTTCTAGCTATATGGCAGATGAGTCCAACTTGTCTATATACAGAGAGCTAGCTACATGGCAGAGTCCTGCAACATTTCCGTTTTCCAAATTCTAGATACATGGCAGATGTGTAAAACGTGTCCATACACTGAGAGCTAGCCACATGGCAGAGCAGTCCAACATGTCCTTATACACGGTATTAGCTACTTGGCCGATGAGTCCATCATATCCATACACTGAGCGCTAGCTACATGGCAGACAAGTCCAATAAGTTATCATACAGAGATCTACCTACTTGACAGATCAGTATAACATATCCATGTACAGAGAGCTAGCTACATGGCAGACATGTCCTAAATGTCCATATACAGAGAGCTAGCTACATGGCAGGGTAGTGCAACAATTCCATATACAGAGTTCAAGCTACATGGCATATGTGTCCAACGTGTCAATATACTGAAGTAGCTAGATGGCAGACAAGTAAAATATGTTCATATAAAGAGGGCTACCTACTTGGCAGTTTAGTCCAACATATCCATGTACAGAGAGCTAGCTACATGCTACACAGATCCAAAATGTCCATATTCAGAGAGTTAACTACATGGCAGGGTAGTACAACATTTCCATATACAGAGTTCTAGCTACAATGCAGATGAGTCCAACTTGTCTATATACAGAGAGCTAGCTACATAACAGTGTAGTGTAACATTTCCATATACAGAGTTCTAGCTACATGGCAGATGTGTCCAACTGGTCAATATACTTCTAGTCACCCGTATGGCAGACAAGTCCAATATGTTCATATACAGAGAGTTACCTACTTGGCAGATCAGTCCAAAATATCCATGTACAGAGAGCTAGCTACATGTCAGATGAGTCCAAAATGTCCATATACAGAGA
>NW_006409132.1:213158-217345 GCF_000296735.1 Chrysochloris asiatica
AGTGCAACATTTCCATATACAGAGTTCTATCTATAAGGTAGATGAGTCCAACTTGTCCATATACAGAAACCTAGCTACATGGCAGAGCAGTGCAAAGTTTCCCTGTACATGGTTCAAGCTACATGGCAGATGTGTCCAACGTGCCCATATACTGAGAGATAGCTTCATGGAAGAGTAGTCCAGCATATCCATATTCAGCATACTAGCTAAATGGCAGATGTGTCCAAATTGTCCATATACTTAGATTCACCCACATGCAGATAAGTCCAATATGTTCATATACAGAGAGCTAACTACTTGGCAGATCAGTCCAACATAAACAAGTACAGAGAGCTAGCTACACGGCAGAAGATTACCAAATGTCCATGTAAAGAGAGCTAGCTACATGGCAGGGTAGTGCAACATTTCTATATACTGATTTCCAGCAACATGGCAGATGTGTCATAGGTATTAAGTTAATGAGAGCTAGCTGCATAGCAGATATGTCCAATATGTTCATATACAGAGAGCTACCTACTTGGCAGATTAGTGTAACATATCCACGTACAGAGAACTAACTACATGGCACACAGATCCAAAATGTCCATATACAGAGAGCTAACTACATGGCAGGATAGTACAACATTTCCATATACAGAGTTCTACCTACAAGGCATATGAGTCCAACTTGTCTATATACAGAGAGATAAGCTACGAGGTTGTGTAGTGCAATGTTCCATATGCTTCTAGTCACCCATATGGCAGACAACTCCAGTATGTTCATATACAGAGAGCTACCTATTTGTCAGATCAGTCCAACATATCCATGTACAGAGAGTTAGTGACATGGCAGATGATTCCAAAATGTCCATATACAGAGAGCTAGCTACATGGCAGATGTGTCAACGGTGTTCATATACTGAGTTCTAGCTACATGGCAGATGTGTCAATGGTTTTCATATACTGAGAGCTAGCTACATGGTAGACAACTCCAATATATTCATATACAGAGAGCTACATACTTGTCAGATCAGTCCAACATATCCATGTACACAGAGCTAGCTACATGGCAGCCGAGTTCAAAATGTCCTTATACAGAGAGCTAG
This sequence comes from Chrysochloris asiatica, assembly GCF_000296735.1. Taxonomy (NCBI): domain Eukaryota; kingdom Metazoa; phylum Chordata; class Mammalia; order Afrosoricida; family Chrysochloridae; genus Chrysochloris; species Chrysochloris asiatica. The sequence continues at coordinate 214,244 of NW_006409132.1, forward strand.
CCAAATGACAGCATAGTGCAACATTTCCATATACAGGGTTCTAGCTACAAGGCAGATGAGTCCAACTTATCTAAATACAGAGAGCAAGCTACATGGCAGAGTAGTCCAACATGTCTATATTCAGGGTACTAGCTACATGGCAGATGTGTCCAACTTGTCCATATACTGATCGTCACCCATATGTTAGACAAGTCAAATAAGTTCATATACAGGGAGCTACCTACTTGGCAGATCATTCCAAAATATGCATGTACAGAGAGCTACATACATGGTAGACGATTCCAAAATGTCCATATACAGAGAGCTAACTACATGGCAGGGTAGTGCAACATTTCCATATACTTAGTTCTAGCTACAAGGCAGATGGATCCAACTTGTCTATATAGAGAGAGTTAGCTACAAGACAGAGAAGTGCAACATTTCCATATACAGAATTCTAGGTACATCGCAGATGTTTAAAACTTGTCCACATACTGAGAGCCAACTACATGGCAGACAAGTCCAATATGTTCATATCCAGAGAGCTACCTACTTGCAGATCAGTCTAACAAATCCCTTTACAGAGAGCTAGCTACATGGTAGACAATTCCAAAATGTCCATATATAGTGAGGTAGCCACATGGCAGGGTAGTGCAACATTTCCCTATACTGAGTTTTAGCTACTTGGCCGATGTTTCAACGGTGTTCATATCCTGAGAAGTACCTATATGGCAGATAAGTCCAATATGTTCATATACAGAGAGCTATATATTTGTCAGAGCAGTCCAATATATCTATATACTGAGTTCTAACTACAAGGCAGATGAGTCAAACTTGTCTATTTACAGAGAGCTAGCTAAATGACAGAGTAGTGCAACATTTCCATATACAGAGTGCTAGTTAAATGGCAGATGTGTCCAACGTGTCCATATACTGACAGCTAGCTACATGGCAGAGTCATCCAATATGTCCCTATTCAGGGTACTAGTTACATGACAGATGTGTCCAACTTGTCTATATACTGAGAGTCACCCACATGGCAGACAAGTCCAATATGTTCATGTAGAGAGAGCTAATTACTTGTCAGATCAGTCCAACATATCCATGTACAGAGCACTTGCTACATGTCAGACGAGTCTAAAATGTCCATATAGAGAGAACTAGCTACATGGCAGTGTGATGCAACATTTCCATATGCAGAGTTCCAACTACAAAACAGATGACTGCAACTTGTCTATATACAGAGCGCTAACTACATGGCAGAGTAGAGCAACACTTGCATATACAGAGTTCTAACTACATGGCAGATGTGTCCAACGTGTCCATATACTGAGAGCTAGCTACATGGCAGAGTAGTCCAACATATCAATATTCAGGGTAGTAGCTACATGGGAGAAGTGTCCAATGTGTCCATATATTAAGAGCCACCAACAGGGCTGACAAGTCCCATATGTTCATATATAGAGAGCTACATACTTGGCACATCATACCAACATATCCACGTACAGAGAGCTAGCTACATGGGAGACAAATCCAAAATGTCCATACACAGAGAGCTAGCCAGATGGCAGGGTAGGGCAACGTTTCCATTTACAGAGTTCTAGTTACAAGCAGATGAGTCCAACTTGTCTGTATACAGAGAGCTAGCTACAAGACAGAGTAGTGCAACATTTCCATAAACAGAGTTCTAACTACATGGCAGATGTGTCCTACGTGTCCATACACTGAGAGCTAGCTACATGGCAGAGCAGTCTAAAATGTCCATATGCAGGGTACTAACTACATGGCAGATGTGTCCAACGTGTCCAAATATTGGGAGCCACTTACAAGGCAGACAATTCCAATATGTTCATATACAGAGAGCTACCTACTTGGCAGATCAGTCCAAAATGTCCATATACAGAGAACTACTTACATGGCAGTGTAGTGAAACATTTCCATATACAGATTCTAGGTACAAGGCAGATTAGTGAAACTTGTCTATATACAGAGAGCTAGCCAAATGGCAGAGTAGTGCAGCATTTGCATATACAGAGTTCTACCTACATGGCAGATGTGTCCAACGTGTCCATAAACTGAGAGCTACCTACAGGGCATACAATAGAATATGTTCATATACAGATAGCTACCTACTTGGCAGATCAGTCCAACATATCCATGTACAGAGAGCTAACTATATGGCAGAAGAGTTCAAAATGTCCATATACTGGACTTAGCTACATGGCAGTATAGTGAAACATTTCCATATACAGAGTTCTAGGTACAAGGCAGATGAGTCAAACTTGTCTATATACAGATAGCTAGCTACATGGCAGATTACTGCAACATTTCCATACACAGAGTTCTAGCTACATGGCAGTTGTGTCCCACGGGTCCATACACTGAGAGATATCTACATGGCAGAAAAGTCCTATATGTTCATAAACAGAGAGCTACCTACTTGGCAGATCAGTCCAACATATCCATGTACAGAGAGCTTACTACATGGCACAGGAGTCCAAAATATCCATATACTGGAGCTAGCTACATGGCAGTGTAGTGCAACATTTCCATATACAGAGTTCTAGCTATGCAGCATATGTGTTCAACGTGTCCATATACTGAGAGCTAGCTATATGGCAGACATGTTCAATATGTTCATATACAGAGAACTACCCACTTGGCAGATCAGACAAACATATGCATGTACAGAGAGCTAGTTACATGGCAGACACGTCCAAAATTTCCCTATTCAGAGAGCTAGCTACATGTCAGGGTAGTGCAACATTTCCATATACAGAGTTCTAGCTACAAGTAAGATTAGTCCCACTAGTCTATACTACATGGCACAGGAGTCCAAAATATCCATATACTGGAGCTAGCTACATGGCAGAGTAATGCAACACTTCCATATAGAGAGTTGTATCTACATGGCAGGTATGTCCAACATGTCCATACATTGAGAGGTAGCTATATGGCAGACAAGTCCAATATGTTCATATACAGAGAGCTACCTACTAGGCAGATCAGTCCCACATATCCATGTACAGTAAGCTAGCTACATGACAGGGTAGTGCAACATTTCCATATACAGAGTTCTAGCTACAAGGCAGATGAGTCCAACTTGTCTATATACAGAGATCT
>NW_006409132.1:217445-221740 GCF_000296735.1 Chrysochloris asiatica
ATGAGTCCAACTTGTCTATATACAGAGATCTAACTACATGGCAGAGTAGTGTAACATGTCCATATACAGGGTACTAGCTACATGGCAGATGTGTCCAACATGTCCATATACTGAGAACTAGATACATGGCAGACAAGTCAAATATGTTCATTTACATAGAGCTAGCTACATGGCAGGGTTTTGCAACAGTCCCATATACAGAGTTTAAGCTACATGGCATATGTGTCCAACATGTCCATATACTGACAGCTAACTAAGTGGCAGATCACTCCAAAATATCCATGTATAGAGAGCTAGCTACATGGCAGAATAGTGCAAATTTTCCATAATCAGAGTTCTAGCTTCATGGAAGATGTGTACAACTTGTCCATATACTGAATGCTAGCTACATGGCCGAGTATCCATTATTTCCATATACAAAGTTCCAACTACATGGCAGATATGTCCAACGTGTCAATATACTGAGACCAACGTCCAATGCAGGTCAGTCCAAAATATCCAGGTACAGAGAGCTAGCTACAGTGCAACATTTCCATATAGAGTGTTCTAGCTACAAGGCAGATGAGTCCAACATGTCCATACAAAGAGAGCTAGCTACATGGCAAGAGTAGTGCAACATTTTTATATGCAGAGTTCTCGATACATGGCAGATGTGTCCAACATGTCCATATACTTAGAACTAGTTTCTCGGCAGAGCAGTCCAACATGTCCATATACACGGTACTACCTACATGGCAGATGAGTCTAACATGTCCATATACGGAGAACTAGCTTCATTGCAGATCAGTCCAACATATCCATGTACAGAGTTTTAGTTACATGTCAGAGAAGTCCAAAATGTCCATATACTGAGAGCTAGCTACATGACATATCAGTCCAAAATATCCAGGTACAGAGAGCTAGCTACATGGAAGATAAGTCCAAATTGTCTATAAACAGAGATCTAGCAACATGCAGAGTAGTTCAACATTTCCATATTCAAAGTTTTAGCAACATGGCAGATGTGTCCAACATGTTCATATACTGAGAGCTACGTACACGGCAAATCAGTCCAAAGTATCCATGAACAGAGTGCTAGCTACATGTCAGACAAGTACAGAATTTCCATATACAGAGAGCTAGCGACATTACAGAATAGTGCATCATTTCTATATAAAGAGTTCAAGCTACGTTTCAGACGAGTCCAAAATGTCCATATACAGAGAGCCAGGTGCAGTGCAGGGTAGTGCAGTATTTCCATATACAGAGTTCTAGCTACTAGGCAGATGAATCCAACTTGTCTATATACAGTGAGTTAGCTATATGTCAGTGTAGTGCAACATTTCTATATACAGAGTTCTACCTACATGGCAGATGAGTCCAACATGTCCATATACAGAGAGTTAGCTATATGTCAGTGTAGTGCAACATTTCTATATACAGAGTTCTACCTACATGGCAGATGAGTCCAACATGTCCATATACAGAGAGTTAGCTATATGTCAGTGTAGTGCAACATTATCTTAATCAGAGTTCTAGCTACAATTCAGATGTGTCCAATGTGTCCATGTACTGACAGCTAACTACATGGAAGATCACTTCAAAATATCCATATATAGAGAGCTAGCTACATGTCAGAGTATTGCAAAAATTCCGTAATCAGAGTTTGAGCTTCATGGATGATGTGTCCAACTTGTCCATATACTGAGTGCTAGCTATGTGGCAGGTTTATCCATCATTTCCATATACAAAGTTCTAACTACATAGCAGATATGTCCAACGTGTCCATATACTGAGACCTACGTCCTTGGCAGATCAGTCCAAAATATCCATGTACAGAGAACTAGCTACCGGGCATAGTAGTACAACATTTCCGTATATAGAGTTCTAGCTACAAGGCAGATGAGTACAACATGTCCTTATACAGAGAGATAGCTTAATGGCAGGGTAGTGCAACATTTCCATATACAGAATTCTAGCTACAAGGCAGATGAGTCCAACTTGTCTATATACAGAGAGCTAGATACATGGCAGAGTAGTGCTACATGTCCATATACGGGGTACTAGCTACATGGTAGGTGAGTCCAATATATCCATATACTGAGAGCCAGATACATGTCAAACAAGTCCAATATGTTCATATAGAGAGAGCTAGTACATGGGAGGGTAGTTCAACATTTCCATATACAGAGTTCTAGCTACAAGGCAGATGAGTCCAACTTGTCTATTTACAGAGAGCCAGCTACATGGCAAGGTAGTGCAACATGTCCATATACAGGGTATTTGCTACATGGCATATTAGTCCAACTTGTCTATATACAAAGAGGTAGCTAATGGCAAAGTAGTGCAACATTTCCATATACAGAGTACTAGGTTCCTGGCTGATGAGTCAAACATGTCCATATTCTGAGAGCTAGCTACATGGGAGATAAGTCCAGTATGTTCATATACACAGAGCTACCTACTTGGCAGAACAGTCCAACATATCCATATACAGAGAGCTAGCTACATGGCAGATGAGTCCAAAATGTACATATAGAGAGAGCTATTTACATGGCAGGGTAGTACAACATTTCCATATACTGAGAGTTACCTATATGGCAGATCAGTCCAAAATATCCATGTACAGAAAGCCAGCTACATGGCAGAGCAGTGCAACATTTTCATAATCAGAGTTCTAGCTACATGGCAGATGTGTCCATTGTGTCCATGTACTGAGAACTAGCTACATGGCAGAGTAGTCAACATTCCCATATACAGAGTTCTAACTACATGGCAGATGTGTTCAATGTGTCCATAGACTGAGAGCTACCTACATGGCAGATCAGTCCAAAATATCCATGTACAGAAAACTAGCTACATGTCAGACTAGTCTAAAATGTCTATATACATAGAGCTAGCTACATGGCAGAGTAGTGCATCATTTGTATATACAGAGCTCAAGATACATGGTCGATGAGTCCAAATTGTTCATATAGAGCGAACTAGCTACATGGCAGAGTAGTCCAACATGTCCATATAAAGAGTACTTGCTGCAAGGCAGATGAGTCCAACTTGTCTATATACTGAGAGCTAGCTACATGGCAGGGTTGTGCTACATGTCCATATACAGGGTACTAGCTACAAGGTGGATGAGGCCAACTTGTCTATATACAGAGAGCTAGCTCTTAGGCAAAGTAATACTACATGTCCATGTACAGGGTGCTAGCTATCTGGCTGATGAGTCTAACATGTCCATATACTGAGAGCTAGCTACATGGCAGACAAGCCCAATATGTTCATATACAGAGTGCTACCTTCTTGGAAGATCAGTCTATCATATCCATGTACAGAGAGATAGCTACATGGCCTATGAGTCCAAAATTTCCATATACAGAGAGATAACTACATGGTAGGGAAGTGCAATATTTTCATATACAGAGTTCTAGCTACATCGCAGATATATCCAAGGTGTCCATATACTGATAGCTACCTACATGGCAGAGTAGTCCAACATGTGCACATAAAGAGTACTAGCTACCGGGCTGATGAGTACAACATGTCCATATATTAGGAGCTAGCTACATGGGAGACAAGCCCAATATGTTCATATACAAAGTGCTACCTACTTGGCTGATCAGCCCAACATATCCATGTACAGAGAGTTAGCTACATGGCAGACAAGTCCAAAATGTCCATATACAGAGAGCTAGTTAAATGGCAGGGTAGTACAACATTTCTCTATACAGAGTTCTAGATTCAAGGCAGATATGTCCAACGTGTCTATATACTGAGAGCTAGCTACATGACAGATTAGTCCAACATGTCCAACTAAAGGGTACTAGCTACCTGGCTGATGAGACCAACATGCCCATATACTGAGAGCTGGCTACATGGCAGACAAGCCCAATATGTTCGTATACAGAGAGCTAACTACTTGGCAGATCACTCCAACATATCCATGTACATAGATCTAAATACATGGCAGATGAGTATAAAATGTCCATATACAGAGAGCTAGCTACATGGCCGGGTAGTGCAACATGTCTATATACAGGGTACTATCTACATAGCAGATGAGTCCAACTTATCTATATTTCAGAGAGCTAGCTACAATGCAGGGTAGTGCAACATTTCCTTATACAGAGTTCTAGCTTCAAGACAGATAAGTCCAACTTGTCTATATACAAAGAGCTTGCTACATTTAAGAGTAGTGCAACATATCCATATACAGGGTACTAGATACCTGGCTGATGAGTCCAACCTGTCCAATACTGAGAACTAACTACAAGGAAGATGAGTCCATCTTGTCTATATACAGAGAGCTAGCTACATGG
>NW_006409132.1:222131-225002 GCF_000296735.1 Chrysochloris asiatica
GCTATATGGCAGACAAGTCCAATATATTCATATACAGAGAGCTACCTACTTGGCAGATCAGTCCAACATATCCATGTACAGAGAACTTGCTACATGGCAGATGAGTCCAAAATGTCCATATACAGATAGTTAGCTACATGGCAGGGTAGTGCACAATTTTCATATACTGATTTCTAGCTAAAAGGCACATAAGTCCAAATTGTCTATATATAGAGATCGAACTACATGTTAGGGTAGTGCATCAATTCCATATACAGAGTTCTAGCTACATGGCAGATGTGTCCAACATGTCCTTATACTGAGAGCTAGCTAGCTACATGATTGAGTAGTCAAACATGTCCACATTCTGGGTACTTACTTACATGTCAGATGTGTCCAACTTGTCCATATACTGAGAGTCACCTGCATGGCAGACAAATCCAATATGTTCATATGCAGAGAGCTATCTACTTGGCAGATCAGTCCAACATAACCCTGTACAGAGGGCTAGCTACATGGCAGACGAGTCCGAAATGTCCATATACAGAGAGCTAGCTACATGGCACAGTAGTCCTACATGTCCATATAGAGGGTAGAAGTTACATGAAAGGTTTGTCCAACGTGTCCATATACGGAGAGCCACCTACAGGGAAGACAAGTACAATATGTTCATGTATAGAGAGCTACATATTTAGCAGATCAGTCCAATATATCCATGTACAGAGAGCTAGCTACATGGCAGTTGATTCCAAAATGTCCATATGCAGAGAGCTAGCCAAATGGCAGGGTAGTGCAACATTTCCATATACAGAGTTCTAGTCACAAGGCAGATGAATCCAACTTGTCTATATACAGAGAGCTAGATACTCGGCAATGTAGAGCAACATTTCCATATACAGAGTTCTAGCTACCTGGCAGATGTGTCAAACCTGTCCATATATTGAGAGCTACCTACAAGGCAAATCAGTCCAAAATATCCATGTATAGAGAGCTAGATACATGAAAGATGAGTACAAAATGTCCATATCCAGAGAGCTACCTACATGGCAGTGGAGTGCAAAATTTTATATACAGAATACTATCTACAAGGCAGATTAGTCCAACTTTTGTATATACAGAGATCGAACTACATGTCAGAGTAGTGCAACGTTTCCAAATACAGAGTTCTAGCTACATGGCAGATGTGTCCAATGTGTTCATATACTGAGATCTAGCTATATGAGAGACAAGACCAATATGTTCATATATAGAGTGCTACCTTCTTGTCAGATCAGACCAACATAGCCATGTACAAAAAGCTAGCAACATGGCAGACGAGTCCAAAATGTCCGTATACAGAGAGCTACCTACTTGGCAGATCAGTCCAAAATATACATGTACAGAGAGCAAACTATATGGCAGACAAGTCCAATATGTTCATATACAGAGAGCGAACTACTTGGTAAACCATTCCAACATATCCATGTACAGAGAGCTAGCTACATGTCAGACGAGTCCAAAATTTCCATAAACAGAGAGTTAGGTACATGGCAGAGTAGTCCAATGTGTCCATATTCAGGGTAGTAGCTTTTGGCAGACATTTCCAAAGTTTCCATATACGGAGCCACCTACAAGGCAGACAAGCCCAATATGTTCATATACAGAGAGCTACGTACTTGGCAGGTCAGTCCAACATGTCCATGTATAGAGAGGTAGCTATATGGCACACGAGTGCACAATGTCCATATACAGAGAGCTAGCCACATGGCAGGGTAGTGCAACATTATCATATACAGAGTTCTAGCTACAAGGCAGATAAGTACAACTTGTCTATATACAGAGAGCTAGCAACATGGCATTGTAGTGCAACATTTCCATATAACGAGTTCTAGCTACATGGCAGATTTGTCCAACGTGTCCATATACTGAGAGCTAGCTACATGGCAAACAAGTTCAACATGCTCATATATAGAAAGCTACATACTTGTCAGATCAGTCCAACATATCCATTTACAGAGAGGTAGCTACATGGCAGACGAGTACACATTGTCCATATACAGAAAGCTGGCTACATGGCAGGGTTGTGCAACTTTTCCATATAAAGAATTCTAACTACAAGGCAGATGACTACAAGTTGTCTATACACAGGGAGCAAGATACATGGCAATATAGAGCAATATTTCCATATACAGAGTTCTAGCTACATGGTAGATGTGTCCAACCTGTCCATATAGTGAGAGCTACCTACATCACAAATCAGTCCAAAATATCCATGTAAAGAGAGCTAGCAACATGGCAAACGAGTCCAAAATGTCCATATACAGAGAGCTACCTACATGGCAGGGTAGTGCAACATTTCTATATACAGAGTTCTATCTACAAGGCAGATTAATCCAACTTGTGTATATACAGAGAGCTAGCTACATGGCAGAGTAGTGCAGCATTTCCATATACAGAGTACTAGCTACATGGCAGATGTGTACAACGTGTCCATAAACTGAGAGCTAGCAACATTCCAGACAAGTCCAATATGTTCATATACAGAGAGCTAGCTACATGGCAAGGTAGTGCATCATTTCCATATACAGATATCTAGCTACATGGCAGATGTGTCCAACGTGTCCATATACTGAGAGCTAGCTACATGGCACAGTAGTCCAACATGTCCATATTCAGGGTAGTATCTACATGACAGATGTGTCCAACATGTCCATATACTGAGAGCCACCTACAGTGCAGACAAGTCCAATATGCTCATATAGAGAGATCTACCTACATGACAGATCAGTCCAACATATCTATGTACAGAGATCTAGCTACATGGCAGAAGAATCCAAAATGTTCATATACAGAGAGCTAGCTACATGGCAGGGTAGTGCAACATTTACCTATACAGAGTTCTAGCAAGATGGC
>NW_006409132.1:225102-235200 GCF_000296735.1 Chrysochloris asiatica
ATGGCAGAAGAATCCAAAATGTTCATATACAGAGAGCTAGCTACATGGCAGGGTAGTGCAACATTTACCTATACAGAGTTCTAGCAAGATGGCAGATGTGTCCAATGTGTGCATATACCAAAATGGCACAGTAGTCCAACGTGTCCATATTCAGGGTAGCAGCTACATGGCAGATGTGTCCAACGTTTCCATATACTGTGAGCCAACAATAGGGCAGGCAAATCCAATATGTTCATATAAAGAGAGCTACCTGCTTGGCAAATCAGTCCAACATATCCATGTACATAGAGCGAGCTACCTGGCAGATGAATAAAAATGTCCATATTCAGAAAGCTGGCTACATGGCAGGGTACTGCAATATTTCTATATACAGAGTTCTAGCTACAAGTTAGATAAGTACAACTTCTCTATATACAGAGAACTAGATGCATGACACTGTAGAGCAACATTTCCATATACAGAGTTCTAGCTATATGTTAGATGTGTCCACCCTGTCCATATACTGAAAGCTACCTAGATGGCAGATCAGTCAAAAATACCCATATATAGAGAGCAAACTACATGGTAGACGAGTCCAAAATGTCCATATACAGAGAGCTACCTACATGTCAGGGTACTGCAACATTTCTATATAAATAGTTCTATCTACAAGGCAGATTAATTCAACTTGTGTATATACAGATAGCTAGCTACATGGCAGGGAAGTGCAGCATTTCCATATACAGAGTACTAGCAACATGGTAGATGTGTACAACGTGTCCATAAACTGAGAGCTAGCTACATGACAGACAAATCCAAAATGTTCATATGCAGAGAGCTAGCTACATGGCAAGGAAGTGCAACATTGCCATATACAGAGATCTAGCTACATGTCAGATGTGTTCAACGTGTCCATATACTGAGAGTCACCTACAGGGCAGACAAGTCCAATATGTTCATATTTAGAGAGCTACCTACTTGGTAGATCAGTCCAACATATCCATGTACAGAGATCTAGCTACATGGCAGACGAATCCACAATGTTCATATACAGAGAGATAGCCACATGGCAGGGTAGAGCAACATTTTCATATACAGAGTTCTAGCTACATGGCAGATGTGTCCAATGTGTCAATATACTGAGAGCTAGCTACATGGTAGAGTAGTCCAACATGTCCATATTCAGGGTAGCAGCTACATGACAGATGTGTCCAACGTTTCCATATACTGAGAGCCACCTACAAGGCATACAAGTCCAAGGTGTTCATATATAGAGACCTACCTACATGGCAGAACAGTCCATCATATCCAGGAACAGAGTGCTAGCTACATTTCAGATGAGTCTAAAATGACCATATACAGAGAGCTAGCCACATGGCAGGGTAGTGCAACATTTCCATAATCAGAGTTCTAGTCACAAGGCAGATGTGTCCAACATGTCCATATACTGAGAGTTAACTACATGACAGAGTAGTCCAACATGTCCATATTCAGGTTACTAGCTGCATGGCAGATGTGTCCTATGTGTCCGTATACTGAGAGCAACCTACAGGCAGACAAGTACAATATGTTCATATACAGAGAGCTACCTACTTGGCTGATCAGTCCAACATATCCATGTACAGAGAGCTAGCTACATGGCAGACGAGTACAAAATGTCCATATACAGAAAGTTGGCTACATGGCAGGATAGTGCAACATTTCCATATACAGAGTACTAACTACAATCAGATGAGTACAATTTGTCTATATACAGAGAGTTAGATACATGGTAGTGTAGAGCAACATTTCCATATACATAGTTCTAGCTACATGGTAGATGTGTCCAACGGGTCCATATACAGAGAGCTAGCTACATGACTGAGTAGTCCAACATGTCCATATTCAGTATATTACCTACCTGGCAGATATGTCTAACTTGTCCATAAACTGAGAGCCACCTGCATGGCAGACCAGTCCAATATGTTCATATACAGAGTGATACCTACTTGGCAGATCAGTCCAACATATCCATTTACAGAGAGCTAGCTACATGGCAGAATAGTCCAACATGTCCACCATATTCAGTGTAGTAGCTACATGGCAGATGTGTCCAAAGTTTCCATATACTGAGATTCACCTACGTGGCAGACAAGTCCAATATGTTCATATACAGAGAGCTACCTACTTGGCAGATCAGTCCAACATATCCATGTACAGAGAGCTAGCTATATGGCAGACAAGTGCAAATTGTCGATATACAGAGAGCTAGTCACATAGTAGGGTAGCGCAACATTTCCATATACAGAGTTCTAGCTACAAGGCAGATGAGTCCAACTTGTCTATGTACAGTGAGCTAGCTACATTCAGAGTAATGCAGCATTTCCATATACTGAGTTCTTGCTACATAGCAGATGTGTCAATGGTGTTCATATACTGAGAGCTACCTACATGGCAAACAAATCCCATATATTCATATACTGAGAGCTACATACTTGTCTGATCAGTCCAACATATCTATGTACAGAGAGCTAGCTAAATGGCAGTCGAGTCCAAAATGTCCATATACAGAGACTTGGCCACATGGCAGAGTAGTGCAATATTACCATATACAGAGTTCTAGCAACCTGGCAGATGTGTCCAATGTGTCCAAATGCTGAGATGTAGATACATGGCTGAGTAGTTTAACATGTCCATATTCAGAGTAGTAGCCTCACGGCAGATGTGTCCAAAGTGTCCATATACTGAGATCCAGCTAGAGGGCAGACAAGTCAAATATGTTCATATAAAGAGAGCTAACTACTTGCAGATCAGTCCAACATATCCATGTCCAGAGAGCTAGCTACATGGCAGGGTAGTGCAACATTTCCATATACTGAGTTCTAGCTACATGGCAGATGTGTCAAAGGTGTTCATAAACTGAGAGCTACCTACATGCAGACAAGTCCCATATATTCATATACAGTGAGCTACATACTTGTCTGATCAATCCAACATATCCATGTACAGAGAGCTAGTTATATGGCTGAGTAGTGGAATATGTCAACATACAGAGAGTTGGCCACATGACAGGGTAGTGCAATATTTCCATATACAGAGTTCTATCTACAAGGCAGATGAATCCACCTTGTCTATATAGAGAGCTAGCTACATTGCAGTGTAGGACAACATTTCCATATACAGAGTTCTAGCAAAATGGCAGATGTGTCTAACGTGTCCATATACTGACAGCTAGCTACATGGCAGAGTAGTCCAACATGTCCATATTCAGGGTAGTAGCTACATGGCAGATGTGTCCAACGTGTCCATATACTGAGAGCCACCTACAGGGCAGACAAGTCCAATATGTTCAAAAACAGAGAGCTACCTACTTGGCAGATCAGTCCAACATATCCATGTACAGAGAGCTAGCTACAATGCAGACGAGTCCAAAATGACCATATACTGAGAGCTAGCCACATGGCAGGGTAGTGCAACATTTACATATACTGATTTCTAGCTACATGGCAGATGTGTCAACCGTGTTCATATACTGAGAGCTATTTACATGGCAGACAAGTCCTATATATTTCTATATAGATATCTACATACTTGTCTGATCACTCCAATATATCCATGTACAGAGCTAGCTACATGGCAGACGAGTCCAAAATGTCCATATACAGAGAGTTGGCCACATGGCAGGGTAGTGCAACATTTCCCTATACAGAGTTTTAGCTACAAGGCAGATTAGTCCAACTTGTCCATATACAGAGAGATAGCTACATGGCAGGGTAGTGCAACATTTTCATATACATATTTCTAGCTACAAGGCAAATGAGTTCAACTTGTCTATATATAATATTCGAAGTACATGTCAGGGTAGTGCAACTTTTACATATACAGAGTTCTAGCTACTTGGCAGATGTGTCCAACGTGTCCATATACTGAGAGTTAGCTACATGACTGAATAGTCCAACATGTCCATATTCAGGGTACTACCTACATGACAGATGTATCCAACTTGTCCATATACTGAGAGCCATCTACATGGCAGACAAGTCCAATATGTTCACATACAGAGAGCTACCTACTTGGCATATCAGTCCCACATATCCATGTACAGAGAGCTAGCTACATTGCAGATGAATCCAAAATGTCCATATACAGAGACATAGCCACATGGTAGGATAGTGCAACATTTCCATATACAGAGTTCTAGTCACAAGACAGATGAGACCAATTTTTCTACATACAGAGGGCTAGCTACATGGCATAGTAATGCAACATTTCCATATACAGAGTTCTAGCTACATGGCGGATGTGTCCAACGTGTCCACATACTTAGAGCGAGCTACATGGCAGAGTAGTCCAACATGTCCATATTCAGGGTAGTAGCTACATGGCAGATGTGTAAAACATTTTCATATACTGAGAGCCACCTACTGGGCAGACAAGTCTAATACGTTCATATAAAGAGAGCTACCTACTTGGCAGATCAGTCTAACATATCCATGTACAGAGAGCTAGATATATGGCAGACGAATCCAAAATGTGCCTATACATAGAGCTAGCTACATGACAGTGTTGTGCAACATTTCCATATACATAGTTATAGCTAAAATGCAGATGAGTCCAACTTGTCTATATACAGAGCGGTAGATACATGGCATTGTAGAGCAACATTTCAATATACAGAATTCTAGCTTTGTGGCAGATGTGTCCAACATGTCCATATACTGAGAGCTAGCTACGTGGCACAGTAGTCCAACATGTCCATTTTCAGTGTAGTAGCTACACAACAGATGTGTCCAACGTGTCCATATAGTGAGAGCCATCTACAGGGCCGACAAGTCCAATATGTTCATACATAGGGAGCTACCTACTTGGCAGATCAGTCCAAGATATACATGCACAGAGAGCTAGCTACATGGCAGACGAGTCCAAAATGTTCATATACAGACTACTAGCCACATGGCAGGGTAGTGCAACATTTCAAAACACAGAGTTCTAACTACAAGGCAGATGAGACCAAGTTGTCTATATACAGAGGGCTAGCTACTTGGCAGTGTAGAGCAACTTTTCGATATACAGAGTTCTAGCTACATGACAGATGTATTCAACGTTTCCATATACTGAGAGCTAGCTACAGGGCAGACATGTCCAATATGTTCATATACAGAGAGCTACCTACTTGGCAGATCAGTCTAACATATCCATATACAGAGAGCTAGCAATATGGTAGACGAGTCTAAAATGTACCTATACAGAGAGCTAGCTAAATGGCAGGGAAGTGCAACGATTCCATATACAGAGTTCTAGCTACATAAGGATAAGTCAAATTTGTCTATATACAGCGAGATAGCTACATGGCACAGTTGATGCAACACTTACATATACAGAGTTCTATCTATATGACAGATGTGTCCAACGTGTCCATATACTGAGAGATAGCTCTATGGCAGACAAGTCCAATATATTCATATACAGAGAGCTACCAACTTGGCAGATCAGTACAGCATATCCATGTACAGAGAGCTAGCTACATGTCAGACAAATCCAAAATCTCCATATAAAGAGAGCTAGCTTCATGGCAGAGTAGTGCAACATTTCCATATACAGTGTTCTAGTATCAAGGCAGATGGGTACAACTTGTCTATATACAGAGAGCTAACTACAAGGCAGAGTAGTGCAACATTTCCATATACAGAGTGCTAGCAACAAGGCAGATGAGTTCAACTTGACTATATATAGAGAACAAACTACAAGTCAGGGTAGTGCAACATTTCCATATACAGAGTTCTAGATACATGGCAGATGTGTCCAACTTGTCCATATACAGAGAGCTAGCTACATGGAAGAGTAGTCCAAAATGTCCATATACAGGGTACTAACTACATGACAGATGAGTCCAATATGTCTATATACTGAGAGATAGCTGGCAGACTAATCCAATATGTTCATCTACAAAGAGCTACCTACTAAGCGTAAAAGTGCAACATATCCATGTACACAGATCTAGCTACATGGCAGACGAGTCCAAAATGTCTATATAAAGAGAGCTTTATATAGTAGCTGCAAGGCAGATGTGTCCAATGTGTCCATATACTGAGAGCAACCTACAATGCACACAAGTGCAATATGGTCAATACAGAGAGCTACCTACTTGGCAGATTAGTCCAACATATCCACGTACAGAGAGCTAGCTATATGGCATCAAGTCCAAAATGTCCGTACACATAGAACTAGCTACATGGCAGGGTTGTGCAACATTTCCATATACAGATTTGTAGCCATAAAACAGGTGAGTCCATCCTGTCTCTATACAGAGAGTTAGCTACATGGCAGTGTAGCGCAACATTTCCATATACAGAGTTCTAGCTTTATGACAGATGTATCCAACGGGTCCATATACTGAGAGCTAGCTACAGCTCAGGTCTGTCCAATATATTCATATACAGAGACCTACCTACTTGGCAGATCAGTCCAACATATCCATGTACAGAGCGCTAGATATATGGCCGACAAGTCAAAAATGTCCCTATACAGAGAGCTAGCTACATGGCAGGGTAGTGTAACATTTCCATATACAGAGTTATATCTACATTCGGATGAGTCCAACTTGTCTACATACTGCGAGGTAGCTACATGCCAGAGCAGTGCAACACTTCCACATATAGAGTTCTATCTATATGGCAGATGTGTCCAACATATCCATATACTGAGAACTAGATATATAGCAGACAAGTCCAATATGTTCATATACAGAGAGCTACCTACTTGGCAGATCAGTCCAACACATCCATTTATAGAGAACTCGCTACATGGCAGCTGAGTCCAAAATGTCCATATACAGAGAGCTAGCTTCATGGCAGGGTAGTGCAACATTTTCATATACAGGTTTCTAGCTACAAGGCTGATGAGTCCCACTTGTCTATATATAGAGATCGAACTACAATGCAGGGTAGTGCAACATTTCCATATACATTGGTCTAGCTTCATGGCAGATGTGTCCAACGTGTCCTTATACTGAGAGCTAGCTATATGACTGAGTATTTCAACATGCCCACATTCAGGGTACTAACTACATGACAGATGTGTCCAACTTGTCCATATACTGACAGCCAACTGCATGGCAGGCAGGTCCAATATGTACATATGCACAGACATACATACTTGTCAGATCAGTCGAACATATGCATTTACAGAGAGCTAGCTACATGGCACATGAGTATAAAGTGTACATATACAGAAAACTGGCTACATGGCAACATTTCCATATACAAAGTTCTAGCTACAAGGCAGAAGAGTGCAACTTGTCTGTATACAGAGAGCTAGATATATGGCAGTGTAGAGCAACATTCCATATACAGAATTCTAACTACATGGTAGATGTGTCCAACCTGTCCATATACTGAGAGCTACCTACATAACAGATCAGACGAAAATGTCCATATACAGAGAGCAACCTACATGGCAGGCTAGTCCAACATATCCATGTACATAGAGCTAGCTACATGGAAGATGTGTCCATATACTGAGAGCTAGCTACATCACAGAGGAGTCCAACATGTCCATATTCAGGGTAGTAGCTACATGGTAGATATATCCAACGTTTCCATATACTGAGAGCCAACTACAAGGCAGACAAGTCCAATATGTCATATAAAGAGAGCTACCTACTTGGCAGATCAATCAAACATATCCATGTACAGAGAGCTAGCTACATGGCAGAGTAGTCCAACTTGTCCATATACAGTGTACTAGCTACATGGCAGATTAGTCCAACATGTCTATATAAAGAGAACTTGCTACATGGCATGTTAGTGTTTCATTTCCTTATACAGACTTCTAACTACATGGCAGATGAGTCCTACATGTCCATATACTGAGAGCTATGTAAATGGAAGACAATTCTAATATGTTCATATACAGAGAGCTAGGTAAGTGGCAGGGTAGTGCAACATTTCCATATACAGAATTCTAGTTACATGGCAGATGTGTCCAATGTGTCCATATACAGAGAGCTGGCTACATGGCAGAGTAGTCCAACATGTCCATATTCAGGGTAGTACGTACATGGCAGATGTGTTCAACATGTCCATATACTAAGAGCCACCTACAGGGCAGACATGTCCAATATGTTCATATACAGAGAGCTACGTAATTGGCAGATCAGTCCAACATATCCATGTACAGAGAGCTAGCTACATGGCAGATATGTCCAAAATATCCATATACAGAGAGCTAGCCACATGGCAAGGTAGTGCAACATTTCCATATACAGAATTCTAGTCACCAGGAAGATGAGTCCAAATTGTCTATATACAGAGAGCTAGTTACATGGCAGAGTAGTGCAACATTTCCATATACAGATTTCTAGCTACAAGGCATATAACTCCAACTTGTCTATATATAGTGATCAAACTACATGGCAGGCTAGTGCAACATTTCCATATGCAGACTTCTTGCTACATGGCAGATGTGTCCAACGTGTCCATATACTGAGAGCTGGCTACATGGCTGAGTAGTGAAACATTTCCATACACAAAGTTCTAGGTAGAAGGCAGATGAATTCAACTTGTTTATACACAGAGTATTAGCTACATGGCAGAGTATTGCTACATTTCCATATACAGAGTTCTAGGTACATGGCAGATGTGTCCAACGTGTCCATACACTGAGAGCTATCTACATGGCAGAGCAGTCCAAAATGTACATATACAGGGTACTAACTACATGACAGATGAGTCCAACATGTCCATATACTGTGAGCTAGCTATATGGCAGACAAGTCCAATATGTTCATATACAGAAAGCTACCTACTTGGCAGATCGGTTTAACATATCCATGTACAGAGAGCTAGTTACATGGCAGACGAGTCCAAAATGTCCCTATACAGGAACTAGGTACATGGCAGTGTAGTGCAACATTTCAATTTTCAGAGGTCTAGGTATAAGGCAGATAAGTCCTAATTGTCTATATACATAGAGCTAGATTCATGGCAGAGTAGTGCAACATTTCCATATACAGAGTTCTGGCTACATGTCAGATGTGTCCAACGTGTCCATATACTGAGAGCTAGCTACATGTCAGAGTACTTCAACATGCCCATATTCTGGGTAGTAGCTTCATGCCAGATGTGTCCAACATGTCCATCTACAGAGAGTCACCTACACGGTAGACAAGTCCAATATGTTCATATAGAGAGAGCTACCTACTTGGCAGATCAGTCCAACATATCCATATACAGAGAGCTAGCTACATGGCAGACGAGTCCAAAATGTCCATATACAGAGAGCTTGCCAAATGCCAGGGTAGTGCAACATTTCTATATACAGAGTTCTAGCTAAAAGGTGGATGAGCCCAACTTATCTATATATAGAGATCTAACTACATGGCAGGGTACTGCAACATTTCCATATATAGAGTTACAGCTACAAGGCAGATGACTGCAACTTGTCTGTATACAGAGAGACAATTACATGGCAGGGTAGTGCAACATTTCCATATACAGAGTTCTAGCTACATGGTAG
The DNA here is from genome assembly GCF_000296735.1 of Chrysochloris asiatica. Lineage (NCBI taxonomy): Eukaryota > Metazoa > Chordata > Mammalia > Afrosoricida > Chrysochloridae > Chrysochloris > Chrysochloris asiatica. The sequence continues at coordinate 234,577 of NW_006409132.1, forward strand.
ATGTGTCCAATGGGTCCGTATACTGAGAGCTAGCTACAAGGCAGAGTAGTGAAACATGTCCATATAAAGAGTACTAGCTACATGGCAGATGAGTCCAACATGTCCACATACTGAGAGCTAACTACATGGCAGACAAGTCCAATATGTTCATATACAGAGAGCTAGCTACATAGCAGATCAGTCCAAAATATCCATTCACAGAGAGCTAGTGACTTGTCAGAAAAGTCCAAAATGTCCAAATATAGAGAGCTAGGTACGTGGCAGAGTAGTGCAACATTTCCATATATAGAGTTCAAGCTACATGGCAGATGTGTCCAAAGTGTCCATAAATGAGAGCTAGCTACATGGCACACAATCCAAAATTTCCATATACAGAGAGCAAGCTACATGGCAGGTTAGTGCAATATTTCCATATACAATGTTCTAGCAACAAGGCCGATGAGTCCAACTTGTCTGTATACAGAGAGTTAGCTACATGGCAGAGTATTGTAACATTTTCCATATACAGAGTTCTAGCTTCATGGCAGATGTGTCCATCATGTCCATTTACTGAGAGATAGCTACATGGCCGAGTATACCAAGATGTCCATATTCAGGATACTAGCTACATGGCAGATGTGTCCA
>NW_006409132.1:235921-237715 GCF_000296735.1 Chrysochloris asiatica
TATATACAGGGAGCTAGCTACATGACAGGGTAGTGCAACAATTCCATATACAGAGTTCTAGTTACATGACAGATGTGTCCAACATATCCATAGACTGAGAGCCACCTACATGGCAGACAAGTCCTATATGTACATATACAGAGAGCTACCTACTTTTCAGATCAGTCCAACATATCTATGTACAGAGAGCTAGCTATATGGCAGTCGAGTCCAAAATGTCCATATACAGAGAACTAGCTACATGACAGGCTCGTGAAACATTTTCATATACAGAGCTCAAGCTTCAAAACGGATGAGTCCAACTTGTCTATATACAGCAAGATAGCTACATGCAGAGTAGTGCAACACTGCCATAAACAGAGTTCTAACTATATGGCATATGTGTCCAAATTGTATATACTGAGAGCTACCTACATGGCAGACAAGTCCAATATGTTAATATACAGAGAGCTACCTACTTGGCAGATCAGTCCAACATATCCATGTACAGAGAGCTAGCTACATTGTAGATGAGTCCAAAATGTATATATACAGAGATCTAGCTACATTGCAGGGTAGTGCAACATTTCCATAAAAAGAGTTCTAGCTACAAAGCAGATGAGTCCATCTTGTTTATATGCAGAGAGCTAGGTACATGGAAGAGTAGTGCAACATTTCCATATTAAGAGTTCTAGCTACATGGCAGATGTGTCCAAAGTGTCCATATACTTAGACCTAGCTACATGGTAGACAAGCACAATATGTTCATATACAGAGAGATACCTACTTGGCAGATAAGTCCAACATATCCATGTACAGAGCGCTAGCTACATGGTATGGTGTTACGACTTTTCCATATACAGAATACTACCTACATGGCAGATAATTCCAACATGGACATATACTAAGAGCTAGTTACATGGCAGAGTAGTGCAACATTTGCAGATACAGAGATCTAGCTACAAGGCAGAGGAGTCCAAGTTGTCTATATACAGATAGCTAGCTACATGGCAGAGTAGTGCAACATATCCATATAGAGAGTTCTAGGTACATGGTAGATGTGTCCAGTGGGTCCATATACTGAGAGCTAGCTACAAGGCAGAGTTGTTGAACATGTCCATATACAGGGTACTAGCTACAAGGCAGATGACTCAAACATGTCCACATACTGAGAGCTAACTACATGGCAGACAAGTCTAATATGTTCATATTCAGAGAGCTAGCTACCTGGCAGATCAGTCCAAAATATCCATTCACAGAGAGCTAGTGACATGGCAAAGTAGTGCATCATATCCACATACAGAGTTCAAGCTACATGGCAGATGATTCCAAAGTGGCCATATACTGAGAGTGCGCTACATGGCAGACTATTCTATATGTTCATATACAGAGAGCTGCCTACTTGGCATACCAGTCGAACGTATCCATGTACAGAGAGCTAGCTACATGGCAGACGAATCCAAAATGTTCATATACAGACTACTAGCTACATGGCAGGGTATTCCATATACAGAGTACTAGCTACATGGGAGATGTGTCCAGCTTCTCTATATACTGAGAGTTAGTTACATGGCAGAGTAGTGCAACATTTCCATATACAGAGATCTAGCTACATGGCAGATGTGTCAAACATGTTAATGTACTTAGAGCTACCTACATGGCAGACAAATCCAATATGTTCATACACAGGGAGCTACCTACCTGACCGATTTGTCCAACATATCCTTGTACAGAGAGCTAGCTATATGGCAGGGTAGTGCTACATTTCCATATATAGAGTTCTTGCTACAAGGCAGATGAGTTCATCTTGTCTAT